>NC_063212.1:27376816-27429316 GCF_017589495.1 Alosa alosa | reverse complement strand
CAACAGTAGCTGCAGAAGCCAAGGTGATAGGCTGCTCTGTGCCAGTGTCCATGCCAGGAGAGTCACATCATAGCAGTATCATGAGGTCACACACACACACACACACACACACACACACACACACACACACACACACACACACACACACACACAGCCTGTCGCACAGTGAGGCAAAAACAGAAAGAATGGTAGAATTCTCTGTTATGTGAGCATGTTAAAGTGTAAGCCCAAGTGCCACAACTGTGTGTGTGCGCGTGTGTGGGGGGGGTGATGCTCTACTCCACGTGTCTCGGTTTCAAAGGTGAGCCAAACCCTACGCAACACCCAGCACCTGTACACACACACACACACACACACACCACACACCATATCAGATCACACACACACACACACACACACACACACACCATATCAGATCACACACACGCCATGCCACCAACATCATGTCATAATACACACAAGCACACACCATGCCACATCACACACACACACCACACCACCTACATCACATCACATCACGTCACATCACACCATGTGTGTCCACATCGCACACTGGGTTTGCAACAGACACACTCACTCTGGGATAAATGTCAACGTGCTTCACGCCCCCCCCCCCCATATATTACAGAATGTAAGGCTATACTGCTCTACATACTGCTCTAGCACCAGGACCAGCAGAGTTGAGCTATAGGTTTGTCATACCTGGTATTCTCTTATAAACAGGGATAAAATACACCAGCTTCAGAGGAAAATAACTAAAGTTAGCACATGTGATTTTCACTAATCCTAACTAGACACAATACATATCGAATATCGCATAAACACGTGATGATGTTTCATATAGCCTACGACGTACTATGGTAACAACGAACTGTCATATTGTTACATATTAGACAAACTGGACTTGGCTACATGGCTTATCTGTGTGGAATCGCAACGAACCTTGTAACAATGTTGCAACAACAGCCTGTTTCGAGTGCCACGTTCTGTCACAGAACCACTGTTGCCTATTAGCTTAGCTTCAACCATGCTAGTTGTTACATTTGAGAAAACTCCAATAAACAGCACACACATCTTATAGTGTCATGGGCTAGTACGTGTGCTGAGATTAGTGTTTGATTTAGACCTGATGCTGGTGAGCTACACCAGCTCTGAAAACAGAGCTGTCAGTCAGTTCCTTCAGTCAGAAGTGTAAATGCTAATGTTATGTTAGCAACAGTAAAGTCGCAGGATAACGTTATATCAAACCCAGAATTGCCCATGTTAAAGGAATACCATTCACCTAGTGAAGGTGCACACATGACTCTATATCATTACACATATCTCAATCCGGCTCGGTGTAGCATTCACCGGCTGGCAATGTCTCAAAAGCCCGCTTGACTACCAGGAACTAACGTTAGCTTCTAATGTTGAAAGGGTAAAGCGTTAGGTTTCGTAAGCTATATCGCTAGAAACTCTACTTGTTTTACTGAGAAGTGAATATTCTAAAATCAATATCAGGGACATATTATGTAATTGCTGG
Organism: Alosa alosa; assembly: GCF_017589495.1. Taxonomy (NCBI): domain Eukaryota; kingdom Metazoa; phylum Chordata; class Actinopteri; order Clupeiformes; family Clupeidae; genus Alosa; species Alosa alosa. The sequence goes on along the minus strand of NC_063212.1, from coordinate 27,427,794 downwards.
AAAAGGTACGGGGACTCGAAACAGTATAATTACGACTTACCGACTGGAGTTGTTTCCTGAGTAGACTTTGTGTCAAGTCAACTCCACGCTAGCGGAGGTGTAGTAGGTGTATAGTGCACATATTCTAGAGACATTACGGCAAGGAGATTTTAAAGATACATCAACGTAGACCAGGCACGTGCAGAGATGGGGGGCTACAGGGGCTCTAGCACCTGCCCTTTTGCCCCTTTGATGTCCAAGTGCCCTTTTGACAAGACCCGTTTTTTACTTTTTAAAATTTGTAATACTTTCGCTAGTTCCAACGTGAATATTCGCTAAAATGTCTCATTAATAGTTTGTGAAATTAAAAATGTACAAAAATAAACATTTTCTGTGTTAATATTAAATGCCTTGCGGCCACCAATCCGTGACGTCATACATTCAGTGGACTCTCAGGAGACGTTTGTGAGCACGGTAAGGTCACTTGGCAGTTAGCCTATCTGAACATGCAATAGTATTCAGCTTAGAGATAGAGAATAAAATGTTTAAAGTTGTTTCATGTTTAATGAAGTAGGCTATCAAACCCGTTTTAACCATGTCATGTTCCATCCATTTCAATAACCTGCCAGCTTCGAAAATCTAAGGCTGAACGTTCATAACATATTCTGGTTACTATGTTATTGTAGCTTAGGTTAGTAGACCTAGTTCATAAAACAGAGTAGGCAAACCTTTTCTAAATCGCCATAAGCCGACGACATAGGCTACTGTAGTTGTTTAACTAACCCAACTCCACACGTCGTTCTCTGTTTACAGTAGGCTACATTACGCGTCATTTCGCTCAGTGGCCACACGCACAGCACCTGAATCTGCAAGACACCAGCTTGCTAATGGTGGTAGTTCACTGTGATAAACATTAAAATTATAGCCAGACTAGGCAATAACATATTTGCTGCCGCTAGGGTGCGTCTAGATTTCTAGGCTATTAAAATTAGCTTTGAATTTAATCAATAAGATGTAGCCTTATAGCCTATGATCTCTGTGTAGACAATAGCCTAATGAAAACTGAAAAGACCTATCTGTCTGTGCCCTGGCTACAGTAGGCCTACAGTACATGCACTCCTATTGAAGCATGATGCAAGATTCTTTGCTATCTACACCACCTCCTTGGGACAGATTATCCGTTCGCACGGCTTCTCATACCACTGCTATGCAGACGACACACAGCTCTATCTGTCCTTTCCACCTGACGACCCCCTGGTTTCAGCACGGATCTCGGATTGCCTCTCAGACATAGCTACATGGATGAAGGCACACCACCTCCAGCTGAACCTCTCAAAGACTGAACTGCTGGTCATCCCAGCTAAACCTACCATTCACCACGACATCAACATCAAATTTGACTCCCTGTCTGTTTCACCCGACCAGGACTGCAAGAAATCTAGGAGTTGTTCTCGACAACCAACTAAACTTCTCAGATCATGTTGCCTCAGTCGCCCGGTCATGCCGTTTAGCACTCTACAACATACTGGAAAATCAGGACTTACTTGACTCAAGATGCTACCCAACTTCTGGTTCAGGCAATAGTCATCTCACGACTCGACTACTGCAATGCCCTCCTGACAGGTCTCCCAGCCTGCGCAGTGAAACCACTTCAGATGATCCAGAACGCAGCGGCGCCTGGTCTACAACCAACCCAAAAGGGCACATGTTACCCGCTGCTCATCCAGCTACACTGGCTACCTATGGCGGCCCCGCATCAAATTCAAGTCTCTAACGCTTGCCTACAAAGTAGTCTCGGTTCTGCTCCCACCTACTTGAATGCCCTCATACAGACTTACACTACCTCCAGACCGCTCGCGGCTCTGATCTAACGAGCGGCGTCTAGCTCTACCACCCGGTACGCTCAAGCCAATCCAAACTTTTTCTCATCTGTTGTTCCTCGTTGGTGGAACACACTGCCAGTTCCTACAAGGGCAGGGACATCCTTTTCCACTTTCAAAAAACTCCTGAAGACCCAGCTCTTTAGAGAACATCTACTCTCATAGCAACACTTACAACAAGTCTTACTGATCCTAGCACTCACCAGCCGTTTTAAACTGACAAGTAACTGTTAAAAACAGCACTCACTGATGCACTTATTCTTACTGTACTCTAATGGTTTTTTTTTTTAAACTGTCCTAAAATTGTGAGAATTGTTCTAACACTTACTGTTTACCATGTTGTTAGTCGCTTTGGTTAAAAAAGCGTCAGCCAAATGTAATGTAATGTAATGTAAAAAAGATTCCATGCTGCACTTTTTGCAAATGTTATGTTTTTATTTTGTGGATACAGTGTGATGGAAGATGTTTTATTGTGATAGAATTTGCATGTAGCCTATGTATTCTCTATTGAGTTGAAATCAAAATTAAGTTTTAAATAAAGTTTGTTTTCTGAACATTTTGTTCCATGTGCCCTTTTTTTAAATTTGAGCCCCTGCCCCTTCAAAGGCCTCTGCACGCCCCTGACATAGACGGCCATGGACATGTGAAATTAACTTATGATGATATCTGTTAACAAAGGCTACCAATAATAGAGGAAACCAAGTCAAGCCAAGTTAATAGCGACATTGCTAATTGATTACATTCATTCCCTAATAAATTCATTTACCCTATATATCAGTACTTACGGTAATGATTCAGCTGTTTAACCATTCAGCTGATCACATTGCTGCTTTCTCCGAAAAGAAAAAAACGTGGGTCGTGACGGGTTCATCATGTGCAGTTTATGCGGTAGCTACTGCAAAATGTATAACCTAATCGCATAAGTAGGCTAGTATCTTTATAAGCTACTAGTTTTGAAATTTGGGGTTAGACTTAAACATAGATATTTACCAAACAAAGACATTTACCTCTTTCTTGCAGAGGGTGTTGCGTCTGTCCTCCAATGGAAAAGCCTGAGATATTGCTCAACAGAGATCAAGCCATTACGCAAACGTGATGTACTACAAGCACCTCAACACATCATTCTGTAGCCTCAGTGGTTCCCAAAACACATTGGCAGGTCCCCCTTGGGAAATTAAAACATGTTGGTGCCCAACACCACACTGAGAAAGACTCATTCATTCATGAGACATGAAAGATGTTGCAAAAGTGGGAGAATAAATCTGCATGTGTATATTCAGTATAGTCTATACAGTGTTATGTTTTGATGCAACTTAACAACTTAATCTATGTGTACAGATGTTATTCATTAACCCTGTGTAAATGCATAATTCCAAGTGTATGTACTAATGCTTCCACTGTTAACCCTTCAGCCAGATAGAGACATCTCTGCCCTCAGCAGAGGAGTTCTTAACAAAAGATCATGTTCCGCAACAATGTAAGGTTCTAAAATTCCATGTTGAAAATCAATGAACCCAGAAATTCTTTAAAACGTTCATTTTCCAACATTCTCGTCACACCGGTGTGACTGTTCCGGTTGATGTCTAAAAGTGTGAATTTATCGGCAGCATCTACCACGAGGACATTCATAAAGAAATGTATTTCTTTGCATTAAACACTGCAAGGCCCAATCTATACATTGTATATGCACCTCACTGCCATCCCCAATGTATACATTATATATGCACCTCACTGCAAGGCCCAAACTCTCTCTCTCTCTCTCTCTCTTTTCTGAATGTGTGTGTGTGTGACACTCTCTTTGTTAACCACAGAGTGGTTTCAGTTGGTTTCAGAATGTGAGCTCTCCCTAGTGGCTCAACTGTGAACTCCTGAAGCCATTCCTGCAAGTCTGGAACTTAAAAGATTATAGTTGTTTTCAGACAATGTTTCTGCCAATATGGATAAATTAAGAGTTATTTATCTGTTGTTAACATGAGTGGTTTTGGACTTTGTGATCATGTCCAAGGCCAACAGGAAATCAACTTTGACTATTTGAAAATATACTGTACGTACCTCTGAAAGTGTACTAATAGGCCTACAACTCTATTCGCCTTAATCACCTGGCAGCCAGAGCGAGGCTACAGGGTGCACTTGCCATCACACTTCAGTCCAGCAGGTGGTGGTAATGCACTCCGTTTGCAAACTGCCACATCAAGACAGGTGTCTTCAAATTATTATACTGTACACATTCACTGCACTCAGGCAATCTCTATTATTATACTGTACACATGCACTGCACTCAGGCGATCTCTATTATTATACTGTACACATGCACTGCACTCAGGCGATCTCTATTTCACTAATTGTGGTAAACTAAATTTGTTGGTCCGCTGTTGGTTTAAGTCAGTCACTTTAAGGGGGATGAATATTTATGAAATCGCTTATTTTGCATTATATATATTTTAATTAATTAACATTACTTTGTAGAAATTTGCTTTCACTTTGACATTAAAGAGGGGATTTTTGTAAATTATTGTAAAAAAAAGCCCAAATTAAAATGATCAAGATATATTTGTGGGAACCCTTTCAACAGGTGGGTTGAAATATTGCATGATGTGTTTGTGGGGTCCCTTTCAACAGGTGGGTTGAAATATTGGATGATATGTTTGTGGGGACCCTTTCAACAGGTGGGTTGAAATATTGCATGATATGTTTGTGGGGACCCTTTCAACAGGTGGGTTGAAATATTGGATGATATGTTTGTGGGGACCCTTTCAACAGGTGGGTTGAAATATTGCATGATATGTTTGTGGGGACCCTATATTGGATGATATGTTTGTGGGGACCCGATATGTTTGTGGAGACCCTTTCAACAGATGTAGTCCCCCGCTCTTATCTAGTCCAGTCCAAAAGACATCATCTCAGTGCAACGTTGTATTGTATGCCTAGCTCACATCGTATAGCCTAGCTTATATATGCATTTGAATGATACATAGGCCTACATGTGAAATGGGATACTTTTAATTCTCCCAGAATAACAGGAATGCAGGTTTAGTGTAGTTGATACTGAAATAGCAAATTATTAAACCACACCGCATATGTTATAACAATAACATGCACAATAATATGATTTATAATTCACATTTAGTCAGTGCTGTTTTCATTGCCGGTGAAGTAGCTTCCTCCACTGAGGTTAAACAGCTTAGAAGTTCCCACCAAGTCTCCCTGTCCTTCGAGTAGGTGTTGTGATGGAGTCCTGGGGAAGGGCTGGTTTCATCAGACACGTACACACTGGCTAAATAGCACTGGAGAAACAATGCCCCTTTCCATTAGACTCGTAAATCATCGTACACCCACCCGTACAACATGTACGAATGAGTTGCTAAAGGAATGCATTTCTCTCAAGAGCCGCAAGAAAGCTGGGTAATTTACACTTTCCAACTCGGGCGACGGATTTACAAGTCTACTGGAAAGGGCCACAAGTATCCTCGCACTAACTGGCTAGCACACTGAAGGAACAGGTAGCCTAGCACTAATTGGCCAGCACAGAGGGATTGTGTGGGGCAGGTAGCCTAGTGACAACTGGCTAGCACCTGGGAAGACAGGTAGACTAGCTCTAACTGGCTTGCACACTGGAGGAACAGGTAACCTAGCGCTAACTGGCTAGCACACTGGAGGAACAGGTAACCTAGCGCTAACTGGCTTGCACACAAGGGGGACAGGTGGCCTAGCGCTAACTGACTTGCACACAAGGGGGACAGGTGGCCTAGCGGTAACTGGCTTGCACCGAGGGGGGACAGGTAACCTAGCGCTAACTGGCTAGCACACAAGGGGGACAGGTAGCCTAGCGCTAACTGGCTTGCACACAGACGGGGCAGGTGGCCTAGCGCTAACTGGCTGGTGCACTGGAGGAATGAGGGAGGATGTCATCAGCGATCATGGCAGTTCTGTCCTCTTGCTGCCCTTGTTTGGTCAGTGGGACAGTTTTGTCTTCCTCAGCAGTAAGTGCTCATGAAGTCAGTGGGGCAGGTCTTTCTTTCTCTTGTTGCTCTCGCGTAAGCGCTGCACGCGGTAGGTCCTCCTGGCTAGCGCACGCTCCTCCTCCTGAACCTCGGTGTCGTCCAGGACCTCCAGACTGGACAGCTGACTGATCACATACAGCCTGCAGGTCAGAGCAGAGACAAGGGATGATCAACACTACTCATTATCATTCCCTCACGTAAGAAAACTAAAGTAACACTACCGAGATCTATAGTAGTCTAACACTACTGTATAACTACTGCATCGTGAAAGTGTTACAATGGCTGTATAAGATCTATAGTAGTCCTAACACTACCGTATAAAGCCCTATAAAGAGATCTACTGCATCGTGAGTGTTACACTACTGTATAACTGACTTGCACACAAGGGGGACAGGTGGCCTATAGCTGTCTAACTGGCTTGTACCCCAGGGACAGGTAACCTAAGTCTAACTGGCTACCGTATAAGACAGGTAGCCCATCGTAACTGGCTTGCACACAGACGGGCAGGGGCCTATAATGGTCTAACAGCTAACTGGCTAAGAGGTCTACTGGAGGTTATGAGGGAGGATAATAGTCTAAACTCTGTATAAGAGATCTACTGCATCATTAGTGTTACACTACTGTATAAGAGATCTCATTATCATTCCCTCAATGAAGAAAAACTAAAGTAACACTACCGAGATCTATAGTAGTCTAACACTACTGTATAAGAGATCTATAGTAGTCTAACACTACCGTATAAGAGATCTACTGCATCGTAGTGTTACACTACTGTATAAGAGATCTATAGTAGTCTAACACTACTGTATAAGAGATCTACTGCATCGTAGTGTAACACTACTGTATAAGAGATCTATAATAGTCTAACACTACTGTATAAGAGATCTATAGTAGTCTAACACTACGGTATAAGAGATCTACTGCATCGTAGTGTTACACTACTGTATAAGAGATCTATAGTAGTCTAACACTACCGTATAAGAGATCTATAGTAGTCTAACACTACTGTATAAGAGATCTATAGTAGTCTAACACTACCGTATAAGAGATCTACTGCATCGTAGTGTAACACTACTGTATAAGAGATCTATAATAGTCTAACACTACCGTATAAGAGATCTACTGCATCGTAGTGTTACACTACTGTATAAGAGATCTATAATAGTCTAACACTACTGTATAAGAGATCTATAGTAGTCTAACACTACTGTATAAGAGATCTATAATAGTCTAACACTACCGTATAAGAGATCTGCTGCATCGTAGTGTTACACTACTGGATAAGAGATCTATAATAGTCTAACACTACTGTATAAGAGATCTATAGTAGTGGAACACTACCTTATAAGAGATCTATAGTAGTCTTGTGGGATAATTTTTATTTTTCTCATTGAATGTTTAGTATACCACATGTAATGAAATCTAATTGTCATCTCCTTACTCTGACCCTTGTGTTTTCTGAAACTCCTATGTTGGAATGTTTAGTTAAATTAACCCCTGTGTCACTGAACTGTGGGTAACCCTCAGGATGGGGGGTCGTAAACATTTCTTATCTCTGTTAAAATACCAGATGGTTAGGTGATCACTGGAGGGTGACAACTTGTGATTTTCCATGGGTGTGTGTTAAGGGTATAAGAGTTGGCTTCACCCACAAGTGTGTGGGCTTGTTACTTGTTACATTTGATGTGGGTAACATGCTCCCGGCGTCGTGAATAAAGCTGCAGTCTCACACCAGGTGTCTTGGATTAATTTTGACCACAGTCTAACACTACCGTATAAGAGATCTACTGTATTGTAGTGTAATACTGCCGTATAAGAGATCTATAGTAGTGTAATACTGCCGTATAAGAGATCTAGTGTAATACTACTGTATAAGAGATCTACTGTATTGTAGTGTAATACTGCCGTATAAGAGATCTACTGTATCATAGTGTAATACTGTGTATAGGAGATCTAATACTACTGTATAAGAGATCTACAGTGTTGTAGTGTAATACTACTGTATAAGAGATCTATATTAGTGTAATACTGCCGTATAAGAGATCTACTGTATCATAGTGTTATACTGTGTATAAGAGATCTATAGTGTAATACTACTGTATAAGAGATCTACTGTGTCGTAGTGTAATACTACTGTATAAGAGATCTACTGTGTCATAGTGTAATTAGGGATGTAACGATTACCGATATAATGGTAAACCGCGATAAAAATGTTGACGATAACAATTACCGTTTTCATTTCAAATATCATGATTATCACGGATGATTACCACGGTGTGGAAACCGTGTGTTTAATCCTTCCCAGCTTCATCCGAGCCTGCTTTTGACATACAGTAGGCCTGGTACAATGAAACAAAACTGGTACCCTACTGATTCTGTTATCTACTTGATGGATTTAATTGTGGCACAAAGCCAATTAAACATGACCAAGGAAAAAGTGAACGGGACAACACACAATGTCACGGTAACGTTATGCTATGAATTAAGAATGCTCAGCTCAGCCAGGTTTGTTTGTGCAGTCAGGATGTAGGCCTATGAATGTGAATGAAAATATGCCCTTCTCCAGTAGCAATAGGCCATCTTAAAATGCACCAGAATAAAAGAATCACATCTACTCAGTAACAATTTTTTTACCCTCCCTCAACACCCCCTCTATGAGCACTCCCAGGTGAAAATGAATTCCAGCGTCCCTGGTTAAATGTTGCACTTTTGATGTTTTGCCTATATTTTGTAATATAGTGAATGCTGTCACACTTTTTGAAACTTTTGAAGCTTTCTGAACATATTGAACACACTTTTAAAAATATTGCGATAATACCGAAAACCGTGATAATTTTGGTCACTATAACCGTGAGTCGCTATATACCGCTGCGTCGACGTTTCTTTCGTGGGAAAGGGATTTGGGAAAAGCCTGTAAACGTCCTGTCAGGAAGCAATTACATCAATGTTTGTTGGTATATCCAGTTTTTAATATTTTTTTTCCGAAGTGTTTACAACTTAGTGTTAACTAATAATTGTTGCAAACTGGACTACGAACAAAATATTAGTGCATTCCTGGATCTACATCCTTATGCATGCTTCCTGCCAGGACTTTTACGGGCTTTTCCCAAATCACGGAAGAAACGTCGACGCAGCGGTATAGTAGCAGATAATCAGACAAGTCTTATTTAAATAAACTCCTGGTGCACTTACAAACTTTCTAATGCCTCGTTATTGGACTAAAGGTCATAGTTGTACTACTGCAGAAGTTGCGTACCATTCAGGGCATTATTAGTGGGGTAATTTAAGAGATAAAAGTTGGTTCCATTACGACTGCAGAACGTCATTAGTTTCTGACAGCACTACTCGACCAGGGTTCGACCAAGGGAAAAAAGGTTCTGGGAGGGTGTTTGGCTCGGGATCATGGTGCAAAGGACCCTAGGGTGAAATTACTCCGAACCATCGCTTTAAATTTTCATACCGTTACATCCCTAAGTGTAATACTTCTGTGATAGTCTGTAATACCTCTAGTATATCCTTGCCCTCTAAATTACAGTCTAATACATTACTTATAGTACTTCTATCATGTTTATGGGTGAGGTGAACTCACCTGTAGTCCAGGTACTGTGGCAGACTTCCTCCATTAAAGTAGCTGGGAGCTGCTTCATTGTTCATCATGCTCAGAATCCTGTGGGAGGCAGGAAATAACACCATTTAGAACACAAGTCTCAAGTCCACAGTCACCTTCAGCTGAGACTTCAGCTGAAGTCTCAAGTCCACAGTCACCTTCAGCTGAAGTCTCAAGTCTACAGTCTCCTTCAGCTGAAATCTCAAGTCTACAGTCACCTTCAGCTGAAATCTCAAGTCCACAGTCACCTTCAGCTGAAGTCTCAAGTCTACAGTCACCTTCAGCTGAAATCTCAAGTCCACAGTCACCTTCATTACATTACATTACATTACATTACATTTGGCTGACGCTTTTTTAACCAAAGCGACTAACAACATGGTAAACAGTAAGTTTTAGAACAATTCTCACAATTTTAGGACAGTTTAAAACACATTAGAGTACAGTAAGAATAAGTGCGTCGGTGAGTGCTGTATTTTAACAGTTACTTGTCAGTTTAACGGCTGGTGAGTGCTAGGATCAGTAAGACTTGTTGTAAGTGTTGCTATGAGAGTAGATGTTCTCTAAAGAGCTGGGTCTTCAGGAGTTTTTGAAAGTGGAAAAGGATGTCCCTGCCCCTTGTAGGAACTGGCAGTGTGTTCCACCAACGAGGAACAACAGATGAGAAAAGTTTGATTGGCTTGAGCGTACGGTGGTAGAGCTAGATGTCGCTCGGCCTGAGGAGTGCAGCGGTCTAGAGGTAGCGTATGTCTGTATGAGGGCATTCAAGTAGGTGGGAGCAGAACCGAGACTACTTTGTAGGCAAGCGTTAGAGACTTGAATTTGATGCGGGCCGCCATAGGTAGCCAGTGTAGCTGGATGAGCAGCGGGTAACATGTGCCCTTTGGGTTGGTTGTAGACCAGGCGCCCGCTGTTCTGGATCATCTGAAGTGGTTTCACTGGGGCTGGGAGACCTGTCAGGAGGGCATTGCAGTAGTCGAAATGTAAGAGATGACTATTGCCTGAACCAGAAGTTGGGTAGCATCTTGAGTCAAGTAAGTCCTGATTTTCCGTATGTTGTAGAGTGCGAAATCTCAAGTCTACAGTCACCTTCAGCTGAAATCTCAAGTATTTTCCCATTTACATGATGGCAGAATGTTGCTGTAAAATGATGAACTGACATTCACACGGCTTGAGTACGGTGGCCAGGAAGTGCAAAAAAAAATAACAATGGTAAATTAATTCTTTAAGATTAAAAACAAATGTACAAGTTTAAAAACAAATGTACAAGTTTTTAAACAAATGTACAATGTTTTAAGCAAATGTACAATGTTTTAAACAAATTTACAAGTTTTAAACAAATTTACATTGAGTGAACAAATTTACAATGAGTGAACAAATTTACAAGTTTTAAACAAATTTACAATGAGTGAACAAATTTACAAGTTTTTAAACAAATGTACGTTTTTTACGGAAAGGGTAGGTAATATAGACGGAAGTGTGGTCTAACAAACACTTCACACTTCCTAGCCTTCTTGTTAGCTAAAATGTATTGCAAAGCCGCTATTCGTCAGATAATTTACTACTTTAATCGAGGCCATTCTTATAATGTCATAGTTGACATGATGGCCACCTTGCATGAGGTTAAGATTAGTCTGCGCGGTTTAAAAAACAAACTTAAAGAGGCTGGACTGTCTTGTCGCAAAGGATATTCCTCAAGAAATATAGTGAGGAGAGCGATCAGGCTGGAACTTTGTGTAGCCACCTCACTTCCTGTAGCCACCTCACTTCCTGTAGCCACTACTTCCGTCTATTGTACCTACCCTTTCCATAAAAAATGTACATTTGTTTAAAAACTTGTAAATTTGTTCACTCATTGTAGATTTCTTTAAAACTTGTAAATTTGTTTAAAAAAATTTTAATTTCCCTAAAACATTGTACATTTGTTTAAAAACTTGTACATTTGTTTTTAAACTTGTACATTTGTTTTTAATCTTGTAAATAATTAATTTACCATTGTTATTTTTTTGCACTTCCAGGCCACCGTACTACGGTTTAATCTTGTAAATAATTAATTTACCATTGTTATTTATTTTGCACTTCCAGGCCACTGTACTTAAGCCTGAGCCAACGGTCTTAACGACCATCACACACTTGACATCAGCTGATCCCATTGTTTAAATCTGGCACGGTCACTGTACTGACACACACTGTTTGTTTGAGATCTCAGGTCAAACTGAGGAAAACCCATCATCACACACATGAGTGTGTCACTCATTCTGATTCTGCTGTCAACCTATTATCAGATGAAACTCATTACCCAATCATCCGCATGGGCACATAAAACTGATGAAAGATCACACCTCTGCCATTAGAGAGATGGAGATCACACCTCTGCCATTAGAGAGATGGAGATCACACCTCTACCATTAGAGTCTGCTCCACACTAAAAGGCTAGTGTGTGTGTGTATCTGGTGTACAGCTACAGAAGAGTGTTTTTTATTTAACTGTCTGCTCCACACTAAAAGGCTAGTGTGTGTGTGTGTGTGTGTATCTGGTGTACAGCTACAGAAGGGTGTTTTTATTTAACGGTCTGCTCCACACTAAAGGGCTAGTGTGTGTGTGTGTGTGTGTGTGTATCTGGTGTATAGCTACAGAAGAGTGTTTTTTATTTAACGGTCTGCTCTGCCTCCACAAACCCACGGCTTCAGTGGTCGCTCTGCTAGGAGAGTAACCTAACTATAGCAAAGAGTCTTACACCACCTCATCACAATGTGTGTGGCTTCAGTGGTCGCTCTGCTAGGAGAGTAATCTAACTACAGCAAAGAGTCTTACACCACCTCATCACAGTGTGTGTGTGTGTGTACATACGTCTGAGATTGTGTTAGCCAGCGCACCATCAGCAAGTGTGTGGTCATCATCTAGACCATCTGTGTGTGTGTGCGTGCGTGCATGCGTGTGCGTGCGCGCATGTGTCTCACTTGATGTTGGGGAACTTGCAGCGTATCTCCTCGACGATGGTGGGCAGGTTGCCGATCTTGTTCTTGTTGATCCAGAGAGTGCTGAGGCCCGGCATGTAGGGGAACTTGACGTGGGCAGAGTAGTTGTTGCAGTCCAGGATGAGGGTGCTCAGCCTCCCCAGCTCCCCCAGCAGAGCAGGGCTCCGTTAGACACACAGTTAAGGACACACACAGGAAGGACACACGCAGTCAAGGACACATAGTCAAGGACACACGCAGTCAAGGACACACGCAGTCAAGGACACATAGTCAAGGACACACAGTCAAGGACACATAGTCAAGGACACACGCAGTCAAGGACACATAGGGTGTGTTCGAAACGGGAGACAGCTGCCTACTGCCTCCCTCTCTACATAGAGAGCTGTCTCACTAGACATGACTTTGGATTAAATGCATCTTTTAAAAATGAGCGTAGCACTCTAGAATCTTTGGTTAACACTACGGTATGACGTTAGCAAAGGCCTGACGTTAAACTAAATTAGCTTACGTAAGCTAGTAGGCTAACGGTATAAATTAGTTTTACGGCCGGCAGATATATCAGACCAGACACTATTAATGGTTACAACAATGGCATAATCAGATAGTAAATTGTTTATTTATCATCTCTAATCTACAAATCTAAGCAAAATAAGATCACACAAATGACATTTTAAACAGATTCAGCAGCCATTACCGATGTCATCCGCCATGTTTGTTTACCTTTCACAGCTGTTACAGACGTTGCCGCAAGGGATTATGGGTAGGAGGAAGCATGAAGTATGCATCGATGCTGCCTCCAATAATGACCATTATTTGGGAATTCTAAGATATCTTAAAAGGGAGCAGAATTTGTTTTTTCGGTTTCGAACACACTTGCTGCCTTGCTCCCCAGTTAGATATCTTAAAAGGCAGCAACTTTACCCGTTTCGAACACACCCACAGTCAAGGACACACAGTCAAGGACACACACGGGAAGGACACACAATTCATCCCCCATGACACCTCAGGGAACACAAGACACCATCAAACAGTGCAATTAACACAAAGCAACTCAAATCGCCAACACCAAACATTTAACTCAAATCACCAACACCCAACATTCAACTCAAATCGCCAAGACCAAACATTCAACTCAAATCACCAACATCAAACATTCAACTCAAATCACCGACACAACACATTCAACTCAAATCACCAACACAACACATTCAACTCAAATCACCACACACCAAACATTCAACTCAAATCACCACAACACATTCAACTCAAATCACCAACACCAAACATTCAACTCAAATCACCAACACCACACATTCAACTCAAATCGCCAAGACCAAACATTCAACTCAAATCACCAACACCAAACATTCAACTCAAATCGCCAACACTACACATTCAACTCAAATCACCAACACCAAACATTCAACTCAAATCACCACAACACATTCAACTCAAATCACCAACACTAAACATTCAACTCAAATCACCGACACAACACATTCAACTCAAATCACCAACACAACACATTCAACTCAAATCACCACACACCAAACATTCAACTCAAATCACCACAACACATTCAACTCAAATCACCAACACCAAACATTCAACTCAAATCACCAACACCACACATTCAACTCAAATCGCCAAGACCAAACATTCAACTCAAATCACCAACACCAAACATTCAACTCAAATCGCCAACACTACACATTCAACTCAAATCACCAACACCAAACATTCAACTCAAATCACCACAACACATTCAACTCAAATCACCAACACTAAACATCCAACTCAAATCACCACAACACATTCAACTCAAATCACCAACATCACACATTCAACTCAAATCGCCAAGACCAAACATTCAACTCAAATCACCACAACACATTCAACTCAAATCACCAACACCAAACATTCAACTCAAATCAAATCACCAACACCAAAAATTTAACTCAAATCACCACAACACATTCAACTCAAATCACCACAACACATTCACCTCAAATCACCAACACCAAACATTCAACTCAAATCACCAACACCACACATTCAACTCAGATCGCAAAGACCAAACACTCAACTCAAATCACCAACACCAAACATTCAACTTAAATCAGATCAAATCCCCAACACCACACATTCGATTCAAATCACCACCCCACATTCAACTCAAATCACCACCAAACATTCAACTCAAATCACAGCAGGTAACACACAGCACCTAACTTCAGTTCTTCATTAGTTCTCCAGCACTCCTGCCAGCACCCGTGAACCCAGGTAACAATCCTGCATGCACCTGTGAACCCAGGTAACACTCCTGCATGGCACACCTGTGAACCCAGGTAACAATCCTGCATGCACCTGTGAACCCAGGTAACAATCCTGCATGCACCTGTGAACCCAGGTAACAATCCTGCATGGCACACCTGTGAACCCAGGTAACACTCCTGCATGCACCTGTGAACCCAGGTAACAATCCTGCATGGCACACCTGTGAACCCAGGTAACACTCCTGCATGGCACACCTGTGAACCCAGGTAACAATCCTGCATGGCACACCTGTGAACCCAGGTAACAATCCTGCATGCACCTGTGAACCCAGGTAACACTCCTGCATGCACTTTCGAAGCCAGGTAACACTCCTGGCTGTGTGGCACACCTGTGAGCACATGTGTGTGTGTGAGTGCCCGTTTTCCGTCGGAGAAAGGATACTCGTCCAGCAGGTTGTAGCTGAGGTCCAGCACCTCTAGAGAGTCCCTCTGCTGCAGGATGGGCTCGTAGGGGATCTCCAGCAGGCCCTGATAGGCCAGAGAGAGGCACCGCAGCCCACCCACTGGCAGGGGGCTGCCCCCAGATGCCGCCGCCCCTGGCTCCATGGCTCCTCCCCTTCCTCCTCCACACACCCTCAGAGAGGGCGCGCCCCCACGGACGGGTCGTCGGGGAACATTCCTCTGCTCCAGGGGTCAAAGGTCAGGGGGTGGGGGCGGGGTTCTGCAACACAAGATGGTGCCACTGTTACAGTCGCTCTCAGTGGCTTGGGTGCTCAAATCAGAATCGTAATTCTCAAAACTACTACTCGTTCAGCCTCCACATCATTCTGTGCAAAAGTGTTGCCCCAGTTGTTATGTGCAAAGTATCATGTTTTTGGGAAGAACTGTTGTCCCGTAAGACATTCTGGCCTTTTATTCCTGTAAATGATAAGTATAATGTATATGTAAATGTCTGGCAACAAACTAACAAACTGCATGGAATGGGGGTCATCAAAACTGGACAATGCAATAATCATAACATCATTATATAATCATATAACATGCAATAATCATGACATCATGATAAATGAGACTATGCTAGAGCCTGATGAAGTGACTCCCCCCGTCTGTGTGTGTGTGTGTGTGTGTATGTAGATTCCAGACACCAGTGGCTTGGACACGGCAGTGATCTTACAAAGAGAAGAGAGAGGGAGAGAGAGAGAGAGAGAGAGAGAGAGAGAGAGATAGAGAGAGGAGAGGGAGAGAGAGAGAGAGAGAGGACAGTCCAACACCCTGAGAGACTAAGATCTTAACAGCATGAAGTGTGGCCCACAAAGAAAAAGTTTAATATACATTGACACTCTCTCTTCTCTTCTTTTCTCTTGTCTTATCCTCTCTTCTCTCTGTCTGTCTGATAGTGACTTATTATCCATCTCTCTCTCTCTCTCTCTCTCTCTCTCTCTCTCTCTCTCTATCTATCTCTCTCTCGCCGACAACATTTTTGGATGAACGTAACCAAAAACAGGAACAAAACCAATTTCACTTGTTCCGGAGTGAAAACACTATTTAGATAACCGGTTAATTATCATTATTTATTGTTCTGATTAATTATTCTTTAATGATTATTCTTTGAATATTATTCAAAACTCCATAGGCTTGGAAAATCCCCTGCCCACAAAGTGTTCCCCAGACCCCGGATATATTTAGTCAGATTTTATGAATCAGTGTCTCCCCTTTATGAGTTGATAAAAAGGATTTTCATATCCTTATCCAACACTATCTAGCTGCCTTTTCCAAGTATGTAGCCTAAATCAGTGAAACATTGTGTGAAATAACATAGGCTACCAGAGACACTAAATATATAGGCCTGGTGTCATGCAGTTGGTAGCATCACGCATATGAAAGGCTATTATTTTCAGTGCCTGAAATTAGGCTATCAGACATTTTTGAAGATCTATTCTAATTGCCGGTTTTAATATCTCGCCCCACACCTCAATTCAGGCACAGTGTTTTTAGCAGTTAGCCTTGATATCTAATGTGCTTTGATTTAAGCTCCAAGGCTATTGAGCAGAAAAAAGCCTATAGTATTGTACCACTGGCCATAAATCAATTTGTAAAGACAATGTCATTTTTAAAGGAACGTTATTAACTGTTCTTCTGTAACGTTCTAACTGGTTCCCCTTTAGAGGGGAGGCCTTAGAACACTGGAACATCATTAACCGTTCTTCTGTAACATTCTAACTGGTTCCCATTTAGAAGGAGTAGGAGGAGACGCCTTGGAACACTGGAACAAGAACAAAAAATGTGTGTTTTTGCTCAGAACGAACCGAAATGAAAATCCTTCTGTTTTCAGTGCCTGGTACATACAGCACACTGAAATATGCATTCCCTCATCCTAACCCTCCTTTCTTCTCTCTCCCTCACAACCATTATCTCTCTTTCCCTCTCTCTCTCTTTCCCTCTCTCTCTCTTTCCCTCTCTGTCTCTCTCTCCTTCTCTCTCTCTCTCTCTCTCGACATGACCATCTGATGTTCAGGCAGTCACACTTCCTGCACTGTCAAATCTAGGTCAGATTCAATTTACTGCTTATCATATGTTTGTCTGGAAAATTCATTGGCAAGGCTTTACAAAACCGAAGACATAATAGCTCTTTCATACAGAGCTTCTACCCTTCTCCTTAATCCATGGAGAGGAGGTATCGATATTACAGCAAATCTATGGATAACACAAAGATAAACTACGGACTAAACTACACTGGAAAACATTCAGTCTTGATAAACTTGGGAAACAGAACACCTCATTTTCGATGTTAGCATCCAGGATAGCATGGCCATGCTAATTTTCCCAACAGGAACAGGAAAGACAGGATCTCTCAGTTACCCTAGGGCCACAGTCATTCAAAGCATAATACAAACACACACACACACACACACACACATCTTTTCACAAACAGACAGTGCAGACATCTAAAGTATAACTCACCGGTATCGTCAGGCTTTCTCTGTAGAGTGTGGAAGAGTGTGTGTGTGAATGAGTGAGTGAGTGAGCGTGTGTGTGTGTGTGTGTGTGTGTGTGTGTCCAGTGCAGACAGAGAGGGAGGCTGGACTGCTCAGCTCACATAAAAGGGCCTCTTTCAAGGACGTGGTCCGGATCACAAGATTTGGATAATCACATTGGCTCTTAACCCCTTCCTGTCTGCTCTTAACCCCTTCCTGTTCACCCTGCTGCTGCAGCCCCAAGCACCAAGGGGGGGGGCTTCTGACATGTGTGTGTGTGTGTGTGTGTGTGTATATATATATATAAATACCAATTTTAGTAAGAGACTAAATACAATGTAACTGAATTTAAACAATAACCATACAACACATCACAACTGTGTAAGAAGTAATGAATTAGATATAAGGCAAACAGATAAGTCTTTAGCCTCTATGTGAAAGGGCCATCCAACATCCAACAACCATCCAACAACATCTTATGTGAAAGGGCCATCCAACATCCAACAACCATCCAACAACATCTTATGTGAAAGGGCCATCCAACATCCAACAACCATCCAACAACATCTTATGTGAAAGGGCCATCCAACATCCAACTGGTCAATGCCACACAGCAGGGGAGGAGACCACTGACCACAGACCACATCACTGTGTCTGCATGAGTCTGTCTCTCTCCACCATCACATCACTGTGTCTGCATGAGTCTGTCTCTCTCCACCATCATATCACTGTGTCTGCATGAGTCTGTCTCTCTCTCCACCATCATATCACTGTCTGCATGAGTCTGTCTCTCTCTCCACCATCATATCACTGTGTCTGCATGAGTCTGTCTCTCTCCACCATCATATCATCATACCCGCATCAAATTCAAGTCTCTAACGCTTGCCTACAAAGTAGTCTCCGGTTCTGCTCCCACCTACTTGAATGCCCTCATACAGACTTACACTACCTCCAGACCGCTGCACTCCTCTGACGAACGACGTCTAGCTCTACCACCGCACGCTCAAGCCAATCCAAACTTTTCTCATCTGTTGTTCCTCACAGGGGAACACACTGCCAGTTCCTACAAGGGCAGGGACATCCTTTTCCACTTTCAAAAAACTCCTGAAGACCCAGCTCTTTAGAGAACATCTACTCTCATAGCAACACTTACAACAAGTCTTACTGATCCTAGCACTCACCAGCCGTTTTAAACTGACAAGTAACTGCTAAAAACAGCACTCACCGACGCACTTATTCTTACTGTACTCTAATGTTTTTTTTAAACTGTCCTAAAATTGTGAGAATTGTTCTAAAACTTACTGTTTACCATGTTGTTAGTCGCTTTGGTTAAAAAGTGTCAGCCAAATGTAATGTAATGTAATGTAATATCACTGTGTCTGCATGAGTCTGTCTCTCTCTCCATCATATCACTGTGTCTGCATGAGTCTGTCTCTCTCTCCACCATCATATCACTGTGTCTGCATGAGTCTGTCTCTCTCTCCATCATATCACTGTGTCTGCATGAGTCTGTCTCTCTCTCCATCATATCACTGTGTCTGCATGAGTCTGTCTCTCTCTCCATCATATCACTGTGTCTGCATGAGTCTGTCTCTCTCCACCATCATATCACTGTGTCTGCATGAGTCTGTCTCTCTCTCCACCATCATATCACTGTGTCTGCATGAGTCTGTCTCTCTCTCCACCATCATATCACTGTGTCTGCATGAGTCTGTCTCTCTCTCCACCATCATATCACTGTGTCTGAGTCTGTCTCTCTCTCCATCATATCACTGTGTCTGAGTCTGTCTCTCTCCACCATCATATCACTGTTTAATTTAATTTAATTTATTGTGCTTATAGAGCGCCAAAACATTACACATGTATCATGGCACTTTACAGAATGTAGGCAATCAGAGAAAGAAGGGAAGAAAGGAAGAGAAGAAAAGAAAGAGAGAGGCCCAGGGGTAACCGGGGTAACAGGGGTAACAGGAAAAACTCCCTAGAATTGGAGATACATATAGAAACCTCGAGCAGATCCACGACTCAAGGGCCTGACCCATCTGCCTAGGGTCAGTACAGGACAGTAAGGTCTGTATACATGACAAATGCATATGATAGTCAGGTGTAGAGAATAAGACATGGTGTTAAAAGCACTTGAGCTGAAAGTTACAAGAGGTGGGGTGATTACGTATCTGGTTTGATAATTCATTAATCCTGATTTAGTGACAGAAAGTTCAAATAGTTCAGCGTTGGATTTGTCCAGGGGAAGGGAGTTGTCAAGGGGCATGTGATGGGTCGTACAGGCCAGGAATCCAGATAGGGGGACAGTAATAGGGCAGTCGAGGATGGGACTTCAGGTGAGATGGGTGAGAGGAGGGCCAACACATGGATGGTTGATGACTGGTGATGATATACCTCACAAGTGAGGTACAGTAAGGGGGAAGAAAGGTTAGTACTGAAAATCAAAATGGTTAATGTCAATAAGTAATCAGTGGTACTATATATTGTTACAGTATACCATAGTGAGAATATGCAAGAGAGAGAGAGTTGAGAGAGAGAGAGAGAAGGGGGGGGGGGTTGTACGGCATGACACATGAAAAGTCCATGACAGCACTATGCTATACCAGCATAACTAAGGCATGGTGAGGGGTAGTCGACACCAGCGCAGGTATGGTCAGTGACCACCATCGCACGCGCGACTGGGGTGCCAGTCACACAAGGACTCAGCAGGGTGGTCCATTCCAAGAATCCCTGAGGTGGGTGAAGTTCCACACCGCACCATACCTAACCATGGGAGGCAGTAAAGAGGTATGTTTTAAGTCTAGACTTAAAAATAGGGAGGGTGTCTGCTAGTCGAATTGAGGAAGGGAGATTATTCCAGAGGAGGGGTGCACGATAGCTGAAAGCTCTGCCTCCTACTGTAGTTTTTGAGATTCTTGGAATTACAAGAAGGCCAGTATTCTGTGATCGTAGTGGTCTGGGTGGGTTATATGGGACTAGGAGATCTTTAATATATTCTGGTGCCTGGCCATTAATGGCTTTGTATGTTAGAAGTAATATTTTGAAGTCAATGCGACTTTTAACAGGCAGCCAGTGTAGAGATGCCAGGATAGGGGAAATATGTTAGCCCTCGCTGTTCTTAGGCCAGCTACATCTCCAGCTCTGAAGGCTTTGTCTCTGGCCCTCTGGGGAAATATGTTCATATATTGTTTTTTCTCCACCATCATATCACTGTGTCTGCATGAGTCTGTCTCTCTGCCTCTACCCCACTGTGTCTGAGTTATGTTTACATTCTTGTCTCTTCATAGTCATAGTTAATATTTAACAACAAAGTTAAAGTTATTGCACTGTTCAACTCCCTGCACTGTTCACTTTTGCACTACCACCATTGCACTCTACCATAGCACCTTATCATGGTCAATACATCACAGGGTCAGTCCATACCAGACCTTACCAGATGCTATTTACTCTTTACTTTTTACATTTCAGTTAGTGATTTTTATGTATGTGAAATATGTGTGTTGTGTTGCCTAAAATTTCCCTCAGGATGAATAAAGTATCTATCTATCTATCTATCTATCTATCTATCTATCTATAAAGTTGACTTGAGTTGATGATATGCTTTTTGATGATACAGTATTTTTTGAGTATCAAAATGAATTTACTATATTATTTCCGGATTATTTCCGTTTTACTCCAGTCCAGTTGGTGGCACTAAACATTGGCTTTCAAACCCCAACAATAAAGAAGGTGTGATACTGCGCATGCGCTAGACTACGTGACGCAACAAGATTTGAAAGTGTGGCGGGTGGAGAAAATAAATAAGAGAACAAGTGAGAAATTCAGAAAGAAAACCCCAAACATGTCTAGCACATTAAAAGGGATCACCTTGAAGGGGAGTTCAGAAATCGTCGCTGAATTCTTTTGTAAGTACGTGGTAATGTTGCACATGTAAGTTTTGTCAAGAAAACAGTCATTTGGTTCACACGAGCTAACAATGGTAACATAACTCATATTAGCGTAGTTAACTGTTAGCATTAACGTTAGCGTTGTTTAAAAAGCGCTTTACAACATGGTGATTTCTGGATACGTATGGTGAATACGCATCCATGCTTGCTCGTGTGGACAAGTTATCTTGGTTTGCAAGGTTAACAAAGTTGGACTCCTAGTTAGTTAGTTACCTAGCCATGGATGACTAACGTCAGTTGCATGTTGGGTGTTTTCCACGTTAACGTCCCTTGCTTTCTAGTCGACACGATGTATTGATATTGCAAGCAGGAGTGCATTTGAGGCCGAAATCACAATAAATATGTAATTGTTGTATTTCTAAACTTGTTATTTTCCTGGCATTGAAAACCCACAAATTGCAACCACGCCTGCATGATCTGATGACAAGGACGATAATTGCAAATGATAATCACTAGCAAGACTATTTTACTAGCCACATCATGGCTAACTAAAAAGGGATCTTTCTCAGGACACATAACGTTAGGGTTGTTCACACTTGGTTCTCGCCAGATATAACTTAACGTGTAGCTGAATTACCGTACTTTCGTTGGGTTCACACATCACTGACTAATGGAATCTAAACATGATGCATTTGTGTTAAAAGGAGGAACTGTAGCAAAGAGTGTAGTCTCTGACTGTAGCTGGCTAACTCGCATTCTAGGGCCATCAAAAGACGGGCGCTGTCAGGGAAGTATTTGAACTCACAACAGAAATGCCTTGCGGTTTGTAAAAAATGTGGCAGTTGACCCCGTACATCTGTGTAAGATCGTAGGTGTACTTCAAAAGGAAAGGCCCTAAATGACGTCCAGAGGACACCGTTTACTCCATCACCTTTGTTGTAACGGTACTTTTTTGTTTTAGCCACCATAAGTAACCTGCAGTTCCAACTGACCCAGTGCTCGCCAAAGGGGCTACAACCGGCGTACATTTCCAAGCTGTAACAAATAAAGTTGCTACCCTATTTTTTTTTTTTAGTAGATTAAACAATTTACATAATATATCTATAAAGGAGCGAAAGAGAATACATATTTAGTTCTTTTCATTAGACTGGATATCTTTTGGGGAATGGACAAAGCAAGACGTCAGAGGACGTCATATTGGCTATAAGAAGCAATGTTAAGCATTTTTCATAATTTTCTGACGTTTCATAGACCAAACACCAATTAATCGAGACAGTGAGTTCGTTAGTTGCCATCCTCTTTTTGTGACTCCTTTCCTCCAGACTAATTAGTCTTAGTGGAATTAATAATTAATTAAGTAAGTATAAGTATATATACTCTTTTGATCCCGTGAGGGAAATTTGGTCTCTGCATTTATCCCAATCCGTGAATTAGTGAAACACACTCAGCACACAGTTTATTAACTGTAATAGTTTTGGGACAGTCAATGTTTAAAAAGTTACTCTGATGCTCGATCATAACATATATAATGGCATCATAAGGGTTGTAGGGGAAACTGAATTTAAACCTGAATAATGATACAAACACTAATTCTTATTCCTATGTGGTCACAGCATTCGGCATCAACAGCATCCTGTACCAGCGCGGTATCTACCCACCGGAGACGTTCTCCAGGGTCACTCAGTACGACCTGAGCCTGATGCTCACCACCGACACCAAGCTCAAGAACTACCTGACCAACGTGGTGGCCCAGCTCAAAGGTGAGTGCCCTGATGGTCCTCCTCATGGGGCAGCGATGCTGTGTTGCTGGGAAACCACATAACAGGTTCCATGTGTTCTGATTGGATGATCATGATTTGCCCACTGATGATTAAACTTCTGAAAAAAAAAAACATGTTAGAGCTACACCTGTGGGCTTAGTCTGAAGGTCAAGGTATTTTTTGTCCAAAGCAACTTACAGAAAGCAATGACATTTAAGTCTTGTCATGTTTTTAAATCAAATCTGTTTATGGAGATGCTGTTAGTCTTAACGAACGGGCTAGTTGAGAGGTGTGCTTAGACCGTGTAGTGTGTGATGGTCTTCACCCATGCGCGTGTGTGTATGTGTAAACATGTGTGTTTTCATAGGTGCCGTGTGTTTGTATGTAAATAAACTTGGTGTGCGCTTTAGAGTGGTCTTTCTAGAATTATTTAATTAAATGGGCGTTGGTCATCATCTCACTCTGTGTGTGTGTGTGTGTGTGTTTCAGAGTGGCTCTGTGAGTGTACGGTCCAGAAGCTGGTGTTGGTCATCACCTGCCTGGAGACCAATGAGGTTCTGGAGCGCTGGCAGTTTGATATCGAGTGTGACAAAACTGCCCAGGAAAGCAGGTATACTCACACACACACCATCTTCAGCAACACACACGCACCATATCGACACTAGAACACACAGACAGACAGACACACACACACACACACACTTTTGTCATCATTTTGTTGTCATTCTGTAAAAACAATATCTTTCTTTGATTGCAGCCTTTTAAGCTTGGCTACTTTCAATATTATAACTTGTAATTGTAAATGGTAACACTTCATTTGAGGGGGTGTGCGTAAGACTGACCTGACACTGTCATAACCATAACATGACACCGGTCATGAACATTAAAGCAGAAGAACACTAAAGAAGATTTGCTCTTGGCTTCCCCCTACAGTTGGGAAGCACAATAATAAACAAACTAAATATGCGTCTATTGCAACAAATTATGTTTTAATGTAATTTTTACAAGATGAGACAATTTGCTGACTGCTTCGTCAAGTGTCATGACCTTCAGTTAATGTCAAGATGTCATGGCAAAGCCATCGGTTTATCGCTCAAACAATTAATCAAGAAAATAATTATACGAAAATAATCATTGCAGCCCTAACAGACACACACATGTACAATAATTTCACACACCATATACCATAATTGTGTGCATTATAATGCCTTTTTAAAATGTTATATGGAAATTCTGCATGGAGTGTTAATAGTGCTGCAGTGAGAGTTGATCTGCATTGAGTGTTAATAATGCTGCATTTATTACAGTGGGAGTTGATCTGCATTGAGTGTTAATAATGCTGCATTTATTACAGTGGGAGTTGATCTGCATTGAGTGTTAATAATGCTGCATTTATTACAGTGGGAGTTGATCTGAGTGGAGTGTTAATAATGCTGCGTTTATTACAGTGGGAGTTGATCTGAGTGGAGTGTTAATAATGCTGCATTTATTACAGTGGGAGTTGATCTGCATTGAGTGTTAATAATGCTGCATTTATTACAGTGGGAGTTGATCTGAGTGGAGTGTTAATAATGCTGCGTTTATTACAGTGGGAGTTGATCTGAGTGGAGTGTTAATAATGCTGCGTTTATTACAGTGGGAGTTGATCTGAGTGGAGTGTTAATAATGCTGCGTTTATTACAGTGGGAGTTGATCTGAGTGGAGTGTTAATAATGCTGCGTTTATTACAGTGGGAGTTGATCTGAGTGGAGTGTTAATAATGCTGCGTTTATTACAGTGGGAGTTTATCTGAGTGGAGTGTTACAGTTTTTCTCAGTCGCTTTGGTGCTTTTCTCACATCACTATTAACATTTGCACAGAAGTTAGTGCAATTCTCAAAACAATTAGTGCAAACTGCAAAACCTAGTGGATGACCTGCAAAAGCACGTCACTTGCTCAAAATGGATAGTCCATTCCTCAAAGGCAGGTATTCATGTCAATGAAACTGTCAGTGTCATCAAAATGAGAATTCTTGACACCATCGTTTATGAACAAGATAGTCAAATGGCTTTGTCATGTTTTCATTATGACAGTTCTCTCAGTGTTTTCCAATGCAAAAAAAGCTCAGAACTCGGTGACACTACCTGAACATGCTCAAGACAGCACTATACAGCACTTGCACAGCCATTTGAAAACTACACATTGCTGTAGTTAGGTGAGTAAGTGAGTACAAGACACTGAATGCATACAATTTTACTGTATGCTCTTTGCAATTCTACAGCACTGTGACAGAATTTGATAACTAGTTCAACAATTTTGTATGTAATGACTCAAGCAATGAAATGGAGACTATTAGTTTTATTGGGAACGACTATTCAGCATTCATAAGTATAGTTCATTTTGACTGACATGACATAAGCAAATGATAATGTTAAAAAACAGCAGAGAATTGTATGAAAGCAACTGATACATGTCCAAAAGTATTTGCAATTTGTTCAGAGGAAGGAGAAATTGCTACTATGATGTGCACAAATGACTAAATGTTGTGGAGGTTGAACTAATAGTTATGAGAATTTTCATTCTGATCTGAAAAAAGCACCAAAGCGACTGAGAAAAACTGTAATAATGCTGCAGTGGGAGTTGATCTGAGTGGAGTGTTAATAATGCTGCATTTATTACAGTGGGAGTTGATCTGAGTGGAGTGTTAATAATGCTGCATTTATTACAGTGGGAGTTGATCTGAGTGGAGTGTTAATAATGCTGCATTTATTACAGTGGGAGTTGATCTGAGTGGAGTGTTAATAATGCTGCAGTGGGAGTTGATCTGAGTGGAGTGTTAATCGTGCTGCAGTGGGAGTTGATCTGAGTGGAGTGTTAATAATGCTACAGTGGGAGTTGTTCTCTTGGCTTCATGCTGTGTGGGGCTGCATTGGGCTCAGGTCCACAGTCTGAGGGTTAGTCATCTAAAGTGTGTGTGTGTGTGTGTGTCTCAGTGCTCCCCGGGAGAAATCCATCAAGGCCATCCAAGAGGAGATCCGCTCGGTCATCAGACAGATCACAGCAACAGTCACCTTCCTGCCTCTACTAGAGACTGCCTGTGAGTACTTTGTGTGTGTGTGTGTAATAGGACTTCCTGCGTCTGCTAAAGACTGTGTGTGTGTGTAGAAAATGACTTCCTGCGTCTGCTAGAGAAAGTGTCAGAATGAGGGGAAGGACTTTGGAACCAAACACACATAAGGGAGTGATTCCTACCATGTAGTGTATGCGAGTGAGTGAGGAACCAAACACACATAAGAGAGCGATTCCTACCATGTTGTGTGCGTGTGAGGCCTTTTGTAGGCCAGAGATGTAAACGCCTCACCTGAACAGCAGAAGTTTACCTTGTGTACTGCTCTTTCCCCCACCCTACTGTGTGTGTGTGTGTGTGTGTGTGGAGGAGGCTTTCTGCACCAAGGTAGTTAAATACCAACCACTCCTAAACACCATCTTAGAGCTAGGCTATAGGTGTGTGTGTGTGTCCATGCCTAAACACCATCTCAGAGCTAGGCTATAGGTGCAGACTACTCGTATTCATATTTGGTAGCCTAGGACACACACACAGGTTGGTAGTAAGAGGGCTGCAGCTACTTGGGATGGCCAAAGGGCTAAACAGCTTGCAGAGTACTGTGCCATCTCTGCTATTATTGGCAGCCGCCACATATGGCGGAGACGTTGCTACTTATTAGGGCTTTGACTTTTGCCCAAAAATCATATTCGAAGTTCGTTTGTTTATTAATATTAAAATTCGAATATGTATTAATAATATTTTAACCATTAAATGTATTCAGTAAGACCGATATTGGTATCAAACTTAAGTTCTATATGTTCTGTCCACCAGAGGGCAGTGTATCAGTCAATGTCTGTATGAGTATTTATGCGTGTGTTAAAATTGTTATTATTGAGCATAGGGCTGGGTGATAAAACGATAGCGATATGTATCGCAATAGACATGTAATCGATATCAATAAAAAAATACGTTCGATAGAACATTCATAATTAAAAGCAACACACACCTCCTGCCTTACGTTGTCCATAAATAAATAAGCTAAATATATCTTGCATTGTAGTATGTCAAACTCTACCAGAGTAGGCGATAGAAGTAGGCCTACCTCAACACAGACTCTCCTTGCCCCGTGCACTCTCTCTCTCTCCCTCTCAACAGGCGCATCCCTCCTCAGCATGCACATGTAATCCAAACATTAATCGTGCAAGACGAAATTGCTATTAAATCCGGTTAGCATCATTAGCACGCTGCACGAATTTGTTCAAAACTGTTGCATTCAAATTGACTGCTAAATTCTAATAATCTCAATCCCAATGCAAATGGAAAAGTATTCCAAGACTCAAACGGGCATGTCCCAAGGAGAAAAAGTATTAATTTGAAACTTAAACACACGTGGGGAAACTGAACAGTCTAACCAGTAGACTATGATAAACTAGCAAATTAAGCTAACGTTACTTTGTTTACAATATGTCCAGGCTTCAACCAGTGCTGCTTTTCATTCAGACTTATCTGCACATTTATTTATTTGAGTGTTTTTCATGATTGTGTTGCCATTTCTTTTCCCTGTTTGCTTTGATTGATAACTGAGGTGATTAAAATCAGAGGAAGGTTAAGTTTAAAATAAAAGTGTCTATTATGTCTATGTGGGAGCTCACTAAGCGTGAACCAGCCAGGATGCTAACGTCACCTACAGGAGCCCAGATGACCAATAATAGCCTTGCTAATGAGCTCGCCATTTTACTTCACCAGGCGTGAGAAAATCCTCGGAATCTGAATTGAAAACAACGTTTACAAGCAAATACATTTACAAAAAATTATCTCCATAGGCTACAGGTTCGAATATTAAGAGATCCCTAAAATTCGTTCGAATATCTTTATAATTTTTAAAATAATCGAATTATATTCGAATAACGGTTCGGAGTTAAAGCCCTACTACTTATACCCTTAAGAACTGAGTATTGTGCTCGTTAAGTTATATATCACTTAAGTTAAGTGATATTGTGAAGACCTGGTGCATGCTACTGGTCCATGGGTTTGCATATGTATTGTACTGCATTCATAATATGTGTGTCCCTGTACTATTTTCTTTATGTGGACATAAATAAATGGTTAAAATATGTGTGTGTGTGTAGGTGCGTTTGACCTGCTGGTCTACACAGACAAGGACCTGGAGGTACCAGAGAAGTGGGAGGAGTCTGGTCCGCAGACCATCAGCCAATCAGAAGAGGTCCGCCTGCGCTCCTTCACCACGTCCATTCACAAAGTCAACAGCATGGTGGCCTACAAAAGAACCGACTCCATGTAGAACTCCCCCTATGGGGGGGGGGGGGTGCTGGCCAAGGGAGAGGTGTTTGAAATGAGTCCTGATTAGAAAGGGCATTGGAACACTGCATCATCATCATCATCGTCGTCATGGCCACAACACAGCGATGCCGTCAGGAAATGCCCCACAGGCCATCCACCCCTCCTACCACATGACCAAGCACTCTCCCTCTCTCTCTCCCATCTTTCTCCATCTCCCACTCTCTCTCTTCATCTCACTCCATCTCTTTCCATCTCTCTCTCCATTTCTCTGTTTCTCACTCTCCATTTTTCTCTGTTTCTCTCACTCTCTCCATTTCTCTCTGTTTTTCTGTCCGGATTATACTCCTACTCTCTCTCTCTCATGTCTCTTCGGTCTGTTTTTCTGTCCTGATGTAAATATTCTTATCTCGGCTCTCCTCCGATGTTCGATGTCGGTCCTACTCAAACGGAACAGTTTTTGTTTTAGAGGTTCAAGGTTTTTTATGAAAATGTAAAGAAATGTCTTCTTAGAGCAATAAACGTCTCCTTTGTATGGTGTGTCTGTGGAGGTCATTCCCCCTGTGTCCAGCAGGGGGAGTCAGAAGCCCGTGATCTTGTCCCTCTGCTTGGCCTCTCCCTGCTCATCTCTGATTGGCTTGTGCTGATTAGGCACCTCAACATTTTAATTACATTGATTTTGCCTTGTGCACCGATTGGTTGGCCACGTGGTGACCTTGTGCACCTATTGGTTGGCCACGTGGTGACCTTGTGCACCGATTGGTGGAAAATGCAGTCGGCCTCTAGAGGGGGAGGGCGGGGAAACGACCATATTTGGTCAAATCTTGAGCTTCACTTTATATTTAGTAAACTGAATATGTGGTGTAGGATGGAGTTTAAGCAAAGTCCTTTTAGGCAAGTCCCTCCACTCGGCGGCCATATTGCAACGCTTTTTAAGCACTCAACCGGCATCCTATTTGGCAGAACTGCGCGTGCGCAAGGCTTCACGACACCAATCTTGCTCCAGCGGTGAGTTCACAACACATGATTGGGAAGATGTCTTCACAACACACCATATGATTGGCTCAATGTATTCACATCACACCACATGATTGGCTCAATGTATTTACATGTCGACGCTTTGCCGAGGAAGGAGTGTGATATGTGTAGAAAACTTCCATATTGGCGTTACAAACTAACCCCATGCATTTCTATGGAGGATTTTTTGAGTGCTGTGTCTCATTAGAAAGTCTCTGGTTTCAGTTAGGTGGGGCCAGAGGGTTCTAGAGGTGTAAAGAAGAAACCTGTTTTATATTTGGTAAATAGACAACATAGTATGTCTGATCTAGTAACCCCTCGGTACTGCATAGTATGCCTGATTTAGTAAACTGTGGTGTGTGTGTGGTTGGTGTCTGGTGTGTGCACGGATCTCAAACAGCCCTGCGCTGATTGGACCGGAAGAATCAGAAGATTCGCCCCCAAAAGGTGTCCTTGGAACCAAAAACCACCTGAGAACCCCGTTTTTGCTACCGATCGCCATACTGTGGTGGATTAGATAGTCTGGAGTGAGGTGTGTGTGTGTTCATCCAGTCACACAACAACACAATAATGACCACACATACACGCTGCAGTTTTGTATGTTTAAAAAGAGAAAAAACATTTGACAGGTTCATAAATAAAGGCTCTGGAAAAGTTCAGTAGAAAATAGCAGCCCTAGTGACAGCCCTCTACAAAGTGCAGCAGCTCCAAGAGACAGAGCTTCCAGGAGAACATGTGAGAACATCAGCCTGAGGGGAACCCTTCCAGGGTACGGAACCTGTCCAGAACCCTTCTTGGTCTGGCGTGGAACCATTTTGGTCTGGTTTAGACAGTTTTGGATACAGCACTGGTTTGGTCTGGTGTAGAACCGTTCTGGATACGTTTGGTCTAAATTTAGACCAAAGCAGTGTTTGCCAGAGAACCAGAGTGTGTGTGGTCTGTTCCCTCCATTGTGTATAAAAATAGACATGCGTCACTTCTGTTATGGCTTCAGTTTGGGTCCTTTTGCATTTGCCTGACAGCTGTTACACACACAGAAATAGTGCTCTAATGTTGCCTTACAGCTGTTACACACACATACACACACAGAAATAGTGCTCTAATGTTGCCTTACAGCTGTTACACACACATACACACACAGAAATAGTGCTCTAATGTTGCCTTACAGCTGTCATGGCTTCAGAAATAGTATTGTTCATGTTCTCTCACACACACATATTCACACAGAGACTGAATGAACAAATGTGTTCTTATTTGGTAATCACGTTGGCATTGATCACAGAGAGCTGGTTTCCCTGGTGCCTGCCTGCTTCACTGCGACTTGTTTAGACCTCATTCAGGGACATCAAACGGTCGCCCGCGTGTGTGTGAATGGGAGCACACTTTAGCATCCCCCACCTGTGTAAGCACATGTGTACGCACACACACAGTGACTGAATAGGCAACACCTGCTGAGAGACGAGTGTAAAAGAGCGGCCGACCTGTGAACTGTTTTATGCCTCACCAGAGATGGAGCACACACACACGTGCACACACTCGCGCGCACACGCACTCTCACTCTGGTTTTGCTGTGATTGACATGGCAAACACCTGATTGCTGGCGTCCTCTGTCAAGTGGAAATCTCTGCTACTGACTGACTGAAGACTGCGTTGGTCATGTTTAGTTTTGGTTGTCAGGCAGTAGAGGATTCTGGTACGTATTTGGCTGGGATTCGTCCCTAATCTGCTTTAGATTCTGGTCCGTATTTGGCTGGGATTCGTCCCTAATCTTTAGATTCGGCTGAATGAAGCAAACGTGTTGTCACATGTTCTCGTCTGGAAGGCCACTTCATGTGTTTTATAGATAATAAATGTTAATATAAGACGTATGTGGCACAGTAAAGTGACAAACAAAAAACAGTCTTTCTCATGAAAAGTGTTACTAACATACATACACACAGATATGTGTGTGTTTAGACCGGTGTTCACACGCACACACAAACACACTCAGATGTGTGTGCACATGCACACTAGGGTGTACCTACCTGCTACACTGTTACACTGTAATCTAACATACACACACAACGGTGTATGTAGAATGTTAACATACACACACACACACACACACACAGACGTGTGTATGGACATGCCCTCTTGGGTACTCCTAGCTGCTGCTACAGTGTGGACGATGCTGTGTGTGTGTGTGTAAACATTCTGAAATGTTGTGCTATGTGTGTGTGTAAACATTCTTAAATGTATAAATAACTTCCCTGTCAGCTACCTGTGAAAGTGAACTGCACAAACTTACAGTTTAAAAAATAAAACTATGGCAATAAATAAAGCTTAGTGTCAATGCCACCTCTTAGTGGGGTTGGGGGGTTTTGGGGGGGCGGGCTGTCAGTCTCGCGGTGGGTCCAATCGGGTCCTCTCTGGTGCCGATCAGGTCGGGACTGAGCGGGTGTCCTGGTTGTGGGGGATGGGAAAGGGCAAGAGGGTGCACTGCTGGAGGGAGGTGAACATGCCCAAAGGAATGTGATCGTGTGGAGTTGGACCATGTTGAACATGCCCTTGGAGGGTCAAAGGAACGTGGACAAGGGAATAGGAACACACTCTGTGGAACTTTGGGAATCGGAACACGCCCTGTGGAACTTGGGGAATCGGAACACGCCCTGTGGAACTTGGGGAATCGGAACACGCCCTGTGGAACAGGAATATGCCCTGTGGAGTAAACAGACACAAACACACTCTCGGGTCGTGCGTATCGAGTGTGACCCCTGCCCCCCGTGCATGTCTCACAGGGAGCCGTTGATGAGGTCAGCCTCGTCGCCCTGCTCCGCCAACAGCTGCCAGTTCTGCCTGTTCTTCCTGCAGCCCTCCAGCAGGGGGAGGCAGTCCTCAGACAGGCCCGACAGTGTCTGAGAGAGGGAGAAAGAGTAACACTGTGTCAGGCTCTGGACTTGGTACCTTAGTGACCGCATGCTCTATGATGATACTCAACGTTGCTGAGCAACAGTAGCAGGTGTAACTATGTTTACACTATATGTGTTTATGGAAGAGGCACAGGCATGGTGAGTGCTGGTTACACAAGGCAAGTTTAGGAAGCGCAGCCGCTAGCTTGGAACTGGATCCGCTAGTTTGGGACTGGTGCCGCTAGTTTGGAACTGGAGACACTAGTTTTCGGACTGTAGACGCTAGTTTGTTACTGGATCCGCTAGTTTGGGACTGGTGCCGCTAGTTTGGAACTGGAGACACTAGTTTTCGGACTGTAGACGCTAGTTTGTTACTGGATCCGCTAGTTTGGGACTGGTGCTGCTAGGTTGGGACTGTAGACGCTAGTTTGGGACTGGAGACGCTAGTTTTGGACTGGATCTGCTAGCTTGGGACTGGCTTTTTTGGGGTCACTTGAAACTTGTGGAACTGATGCTGCTGGGTGCTTTAGTGCTGTGGTGTTAATTTGGGAAGTGCTTCTTTTGGGAGTTTCTGGTGTTAGCTTTGTTTGGGGGTTTCTGGTGTTGGGTTAGTTTGGGGGTCTCTGGTGTTGGATGGATCCGCTAGTTTGGAACTGGAGAGGCGAGACGCTAGTTTGGGACTGGAGATGCTAGTTTGGGACTGGTGCTGCTAGTTTGGGACTGAATCTGCTAGTTTGGGGGTTTCTGGTGTTGGGTTAGTTACCGTGTCATCACTGCAGCTGAGTAGACACTTTCTGTGCAGTCTCTGTGTGAGGGACCGCTGAGATGGGTGAAGCACTCGTGTGTTGTGGGTTTCATTTTGGGGGTGTTTGTTGTTGGTTTCATTTTGGGGGTGTTTGGTGTTGGTTTCATTTTGGGGATTTCTAGTGTCGGCTTTGTTTGGGGGTTTTAGGTGTGGGTGCTAGTGTGAGCTGCTCACCTCATAGAGCTGAGTGCAGATGCCATCGATGAAGGACACCTGCATGCTGGGGATCTTATCACGCTTCTCCCGGTTCATCAGGTCCTGACGGATAAGAATGTTAATATGATAGTTTGTTTGTGTGTGTGCGAAACTAACACACAGAGACAAACATCATCCAAGAACGTACATACAACATACATGCAGCATACACACAGACACGCAAAAACAAACACCCTCACTGCAAAAAATAAAATCTAACCAAGTGTTATTATATTAATCATATTAATTTATCAAAAAATCTATTTGGTATTGTTTTTAGTATGAAAAGACTTACCTAGCGCTCTCTCGAAAGATAATTTTTACTTTATTTGAGAAAAGACTTATTTTAAGGAGTCTTATCAAGACAAATTTACTCAACACACTGGCAGACAAATTTGCTTGTTTTCAGGATAAGACATCTTAAAAGAAGTCAAACTGTTATTAAATTAAGTCAACTGATTTTACGAGAAAGCGCTAGGTAAGTCCCTTTATAATAAAAACAATACCAACTAAATTTTTTGAACGTAAGATTAAAAACACTTGGTTAGATAAGCAGTTTTTGCGGTGTTCATCTAGATTCAACACTAGACAGTATAGGTGCACGATGCTCAGTGTTCATCTAGATTTAACACTATAACATCATCAGTAAATTGATATGTAACTAGACAGGATAGGTCCGCATGATGGGCTCAGTGTTCATCTAGATTCAACACTAGACAGTATAGGTGCACGATGCTCAGTGTTCATCTAGATTCAACACTATAACATAACTAGACAGTAAAGGTACGCACGATGCTCAGTGTTCACTATAACATAACTAGACAGTAAAGGTACGCACGATGGGCTCAGTGTTCATCTAGATTCAACACTATAACATAACTAGACAGTAAAGGTACGCACGATGGGCTCAGTGTTCATCTAGATTCAACACTATAACATAACTAGACAGTAAAGGTACGCACGATGGGCTCGATGTTCAACTCTCTTCTCTCCTTGTCTCCTTGCTCAAAGAACTCCGTGGCCACCAGCTCAGCTATCTGAAACGCAAAAGCAAGATGAACAACTACGTAATGCAGATGAACAGCTCCGTAATGCAGATGAACAGCTCCGTAATGCAGATGAACAGCTACGTAATTTGAGCCTCTCCTCTTTGGTCTCCTGCAGCTGAGTGACCTTGAGCAGAGTGACCAGTTCTCTGCTCTGCCCAATCTGGCGATGAGAGCCGTAAACGAATGAAGGACTGGGGCCACCAAAGTGCCCGTTAATAAACTCCAATCAGCGGAGTGCGGCAGGGCCTAGCTGCATCTGTGCTGTGTGTGTGTGTGTGGATGTGTGTGGGTGGGGGTTGTGTTTGTGTGTGTATGTGTGTGTGTTGTGTGTGTGTGTGGGTGGTTCAGGGCAATCAACACAGGAAACCCAGCCTCAAACAGCACAAGATGTAATTATTTAGCCCAATACAAACAAAAACAAACACATTACATTTACATAGTGCTTTTCTCCACACTCAAAGTGCTTCATAGTGAAGCAGGAACCTCACTAACCACCACTAATGTGGAGCCCCCACCTGATGATGCAGGCAGCCATTATGCGCCAGAGCGCTCACCATACACCAGCTTGGGGTGGAGAGTGAGGGAGTGAATTAGCCAATTACACTGGTAATTAATAACTTCAATAGTTTTCTCATGTGAAAACAAAGGACGAAGCCGAGACAATATTTATTTATCTGACTTCTGTTAACTCCTGTAAGAAAATTCTGACTGATACAAGTGACCCTGTTCAGAACAGGTTAGGTTAGTCATTAAACTTGAACTGATGCGGATAAATTGTAGAACTCACTCTCATTTTAACAGACCAGGTTAGTTATTCACTAGTTAACTAACGCTAACTCGTGTGTAATGTGAGTGCACCGTAACTCTAGTCCGAATGTGTTAAGTGATTAGTCGTTATCTCATTAACTGGTGTGTTAAGTGGTTGCCGGTAACAGGCCAGGTTAGTCGTTATCTCATTAACTGGTGTGTGAAGTGGTTGCCGGTAACAGGGGACTCACCTTCTTCTGGACTGGCCAGGGTTTGGTGATGGCAGAGATGTCACAAGCCGTCATCAACATGGACCTGCAGAGGGGAGCCACGCCTCATCAGACTCAACATTCTCACTTACTGATCCAGCACATGCGTACACGCACACGCACATACACACACACACACTCACTCACACACACACACACACACACACACTCCTGTCAGACATCAAACTCAACATTCTCACTTAACTGATCCAGCACACACACACACACTCCTGTCAGACATCAGACTCAACATTCTCACCTACTGATCCAGCACATGCGTACCAGAGCCGGACATTTACTTGAGGACAGTACTTGAGTACAATTTTGAGGAATCTGTACTTTACTCGAGTATCATTTTTGGGGAGTACTCATGACTTTACTCAAGTACATTTGAGAGGCAAATATTGTACTCTTTACTGCACTACATTTCTATCCATAACCGTGAGTACCCGTTACTACTTCTAAAAAAAAAGGAAAAAAGAAAAATCTAGAAAACCCTCAATTTGTTGTTTCCCTCTCAAACGTGATTGGATTGTGCAGCCGCCACTGATTGGGACAGCCTATCAGCAATCACCTTCAGCTTTCCGCCAAAGTCAACTCCATGGTCAGATTTAGATAAGAGACTTAAACCATGGATCTAAACAATGGATGAAGACGCCCAGCAGGTCCATCCCGGGAATGTGCCAACCTGTGGCCCCACCTCGCCAGACTATTTCAATTTTCTGAACAAGTTAATGATAGTTTTTCGCTTCAATTACAAAATAGTATTTTGTATTTGAAATATGTATGATTGATTTTACTTCCAATTAATTTTACATTCTCCAAGGTATTAACATTAAAATTTTTCATAATTCCATGTAGGACGTTTCTGTACATAAATGTAAGCACTGTGGCAGTAGTAATGCAATATTTAGAAAATGTACTCTTGTATTCTTGATACTCAAGTATTTTTAAAAACAAGTACTTCAGTACTTTTACTTAAGTAGACATCTGACTGTTGTACTTTTACTTGTACTTGAGTAAAATTTAGCAAAGGGTATCTACTTTTATTCAAGTAATGAAGCTGTGTACTCTGTCCGCCTCTGATGCGTATACACACACACACACACTCCTGTCAGACATCAGACTCAACATTCTCACTTACTGATCCAGCACACACACAGACACACACACACACTCCTGTCAGACATCAGACTCAACATTCTCACTTACTGATCCAGCACACACACACACACACCCTGTCAGACATCAGACTCAACATTCTAACTTACTGATCCAGCAGCACATGTACACACACACACTCCTGTCAGACATTAGACACAACATTCTCACCTACTGATTCAGCACGTGTACACACACACACTCCTGTCAGACATCAGACACAACATTCTCACCTACTGATTCAGCACGTGTACACACACACACTCCTGTCAGACATCAGACACAACATTCTCACCTACTGATTCAGCACGTGTACACACACACACTCCTGTCAGACATCAGACACAACATTCTCACCTACTGATTCAGCACGTGTACACACACACACTCCTGTCAGACATTAGACACAACATTCTCACCTACTGATTCAGCACGTGTACACACACACACACACACACACACACACTCACCTGAGCAGCTCCCTGTGATTGCCATCCTCCCACTCAAACTCATTGCTGTGGGCCAGATCAAAGAACTCCCCCCGCTTCCTGAGAGAGAGAGAGGGAGAGAGAGAGAGATTGAATTGAGAGGGTGTGTGTGTGTTAGAGCGGTTCTCAATCGGTGCGCACTACAGTGCCGTGAAGAAAAGTGAGGTGTGTGTATGTGTGTGTGTGTGTCTGTGTGAGAGAGAGAGTATGTGTGTGTGTTCTGTGCGGTGAGGAAAAGTGGTGTGTGTGCCGTGGGATTTTGAGGAACCCAATGCATGTTTGTAGACTACAGGCCATGTGTTTTTAATCAGAACCCAATGCATGTTTGTAGACTACATGTGTTTTTAATCAGAACCCACTGCATGTTTGTAGACTACATGTGTTTGTAATCAGAACCCAATGCATGTTTGTAGACTACATGTGTTTGTAATCAGAACCCACTGCATGTTTGTAGACTACAGGCCATGTGTTTTTAATCAGAACCCAATGCATGTTTGTAGAATACAGGCCATGTGTTTGTAATCAGAACCCAATGCATGTTTGTAGACTACAGGCCATGTGTTTTTAATCAGAACGGATGTAGATATCATATAGATATTCATAAAGCGGTTGTTAAAGAGTAGCATATTGTATATGTGTAATGTAAACCCCTGTTATAGCCTTTATTAGAAAACAGCCTACCCCAAATTATTGCAAAGCTAGTACAAATCGTATCAATAGGCTTAGGAACAACATGATGAAAACCTTGGACTTGACATAGCTTCATTTCCCCGGGGATCTTAAGCTACAAGCTTCATGTTAGCATGTTTTCCTTTCAAATGCTTGGTGAGGTTGGCAGCTGAGTTAAGGGCAGTGGGCACAAGTGAGGTTGGCAGCTGAGTTAAGGGCAGTGGGCACAAGTGAGGTTGGCAGCTGAGTTAAGGGCAGTGAGGTTGGCAGCTGAGTTAAGGGCAGTGGGCACAAGTGAGGTTGGCAGCTGAGTTAAGGGCAGTGGGCACAAGTGAGGTTGGCAGCTGAGTTAAGGGCAGTGGGCACAAGTTTCTCGCCAGGGCACAGTGTACACCTTACATTCACATTCCTCCCCTTAGTTTCAACGAGTTTGAAGTAATGTGAATACCTTCATCCCTCAATAGTTAGGGTTGTCGTCTCGCTTGCTATGATTGCTCTTCATGCTACCAGCCTCTGTCACGTACCGTGTGGCGCTCATGACTATCGCGCAAGTGCGCAGCTGAGAAGGTATTGTTGCTGTCAAATCTGTCCCTGGGGAAAGTAACGTTGCGGCAAATTGAAAAAGGAACTACGTGTCATTATCAAATTTTCAGTAAAAGATCTAAGTCCGAAAAAGTATTATGTTACTTTTACAAACGTTTTGTCAAACTGGGGTCTACCCAGGTAGCAACCGAAAAGATCTAAGCTTTTCAAGCGTTTCTCTATCCCACTGTTATTCATAGGGAAGCACTTGTGTCAAGGCAGCTTAGTTAATTTGTTTTTTTGTAGCCTAGACCCAGGTCCCGAATTGGCTGAATGAGATTTTGAATCGAGGTTTTTGTGAGAGTGGTGAATTTCATCAAGACCCGCCCTTAAAAGCGTGTCTATTCTCCGCACTTTGAGAGGAGATGGGAGCTGACCAAAATGCTGTACTGTTTCACAGCGAGGGGCAAGGTGGCTTTCCCGAGGTAAAAAGTGCTGTCGCGTGTTTGCTCCGAGTCGCCTCTTCTTGGAGGAAGAGCTTATGTTTTGAATCTGCAAGCAGGTTAACTAATGAACATTTCTTGGCTAAGCTGGCCTATCTTAGCGATATATTTGGAAAGCTCAATGAGTTAAATCTCCAGTTACAAGGCAAAGACAAGCACCTAGCAGATAAGATCACTGCATTCAACAAGACGACTGTGTGTGAGATTAGGTGCAGATCTATTTAAAATCATTATATTCAGCACATTTGTAGACCTATCATATGTTGACTATTGATGAGATTTGTATCATATGTTTATGATCCTATTCACTATTCTCGACAAAATTGATAAAAATAAATATTAATAAAACAATTTTGAAAAAACTTGTTAACAATTGGTGGTGTTGGGGGTACTCCGGAAGATCATAATGTCTCAGGGGGTACATGCCTGTTAAAAGTTTGGGAACCACTGGGTTAGAGTATTGTGATGGTTATTATACATGTTACTGTAACGCGTTACACACAACACTGGTTAGAGTATTGTGATGGTTATTATACACGTTACTGTAATGCGTTACACACAACACTGGTTAGAGTATTGTAATGGTTATTATACACGTCACTAACCCCCCATTTTCTGGTTGCTAATCACACTATTTTAACATGTTTTGAGAGGGACAGGCCCATCTTTTTTCTGACGCACCTCACGTTACCCCATGCATTAAACCTATGTCACTGCTTGAATAAATGAAAAACATAGCCTACTGAACATGGGCATCGCCATAGTTCCGCGATGACAATGAAAACGCTTAGCCTACTTGGTTTCTGACAGAAATTACGTTTTGTGCCAACATACTGTAGAAACACAACCACGGCCTTTATTTGGTGAACGGAGGTGCAAATCATCTCCTTTACTTTCTTTGGTCATTATATAGTCTCGATTCATTTTAACCACAAAACGTTTTGCCGTTGTCACATTTACAAATATGCAATTTACCTTCGCTATCAGTGATACTTTTGCTACAAATCGCAATTGAGTGCGCATTTAATGTTATGCCACATTATTTCCAAGAGGCCTTTAAGGCGGGCTAATTTCTGACTTCACTAGACTATAATTGCATTTGTTTATGTTGTAAGGCGTGAAGAAATGAAGGACATCGGGCAATAGCCAGGCTACTATATAGAAATACTTTGAGTCGGATCTGCTCCACCTTTCCACCAAGTTTTATGAAATTGTGCCCGTGTTTTTTTGATATTCTTGACAGAAACTATTTTGTGTGGTGCAACCCTGTTAAATATTAGTAGGCTAGTACATAAAACCCAACGCGTGGCAATTTAAGTTGAAACTAAAACTATGGCACTACGTTCAGCTTATGTACTAATGTAATGAATTAATGTAGCCTAACTTGTTCAATGGGCTGAGGTGCAGTGGCTGCAGACTAAAGCAACAGAGGATGCAAGAATGGAGAACAGCTCATGCGCCTAGAGATTAGGCCTACATTTTTTTAAAGGGCCAGTAGAAGTCCGGCCCTGCTTGGGCATGGTGAAGAGCCCTGGTGTCTTGATATTCCACCAAGACAAATGGATGTGGAGATGGGCGCAGAAGAATACTATTACATCTCGAAGTCTCGTGAACTGTTTATCACAGCAAACAGTGGCTAGCTAGCACCGTTCAAAAGCTGAGAAAAGGCTCTTTCATGTGACACATGTGTGATGAGTAGCCTACTTCTCGAGGAGTTCAACAGAGAAGAATGGGTGAATTTGGACATACTTTATATGCCTTGTAGTGAAGCTGAAGCTGCCAGTGCCATGCTGCGCGGGGAGACTGTGCTCACTGGTAGTTATTATAGGTAACTTCAAATCAGCGATATTTACCCTTATAGGCTACTGCACATTACACGATCTGTCGCGAGATGATCCGCAGCACTGAAGTGAGAAATGATTGAACTTTTGTGTAGAGTATGTTGAGCATTTCAGTCATAATTTGACATTGGTGTGGACACGTCCTTCGGTCCCCACGTAAATCTACGCCCCTGGTTACTGTAACGCGTTACACACAACACTGGTTAGAGTATTGTGATGGTTATTATACACGTTACTGTAACGCTGATTTGAGTATTGTGATGGTTATTATACACGTTACTGTAACACGTTACACACAACACTGGTTAAAGTATTATGATGATTACTGCATCATGCATCTCTGTGCTAGACTATTAGGATAATTAAGAATAATAAGAATTTATAAATCAGCCATCTTTGGGACTCTCACACT
Source organism: Alosa alosa (assembly GCF_017589495.1). Lineage (NCBI taxonomy): Eukaryota > Metazoa > Chordata > Actinopteri > Clupeiformes > Clupeidae > Alosa > Alosa alosa. Next base: position 27,386,562 of record NC_063212.1, on the reverse strand, counting down.
CTTTGAGGCAGCTGCCTCTGACACACTCACCTGCCCTAAAGGTGTGCGTGTGTGTGTGTGTGGGGTGGGGGGCTTGGGAGGGGTGAATTGGAAACATGAGTTGACATCACCTAGTCAGATAAGCTTCAAAATAGACAGACAGACAGATGGACAGACAGAATAGACAGGCAACCAAGTGGCACCTACTTGATGTAGAGAGCCAGGCAGGCAGTCAGACAGACACACAGGCAGACAGACAGACGGACAGACAGACAGGCAGCCTTGTGGCACCTACTTCATGTAGAGAGCCAGATCGGTGGCCAGGATGGCCTTCTCAATCATCTTCAGAGTGGCCTTGTACTCTTCTAGAGACAGACCACTCAGGACCTGGCTGCCCTGAGAAAGAAAGAAGAAGGGAGAGGGAGAGAGAGGGAGAGAGAGAGAGAGAGAGAGAGAGAGAGAGAGAGAGAGAGAGAGAGAGGGGGATGGGAGGAGAGAGGAGAGAGAGGAGAGGGGGGATGGGAGAGAGAGAGGGAGAGAGAGAGAGGGGAGAGAGAGGGAGAGAGAGGGAGAGAGAGAGAGAGAGAGGGAGAGAGGAGAGAGAGAGGGAGAGAGGGGGATGGAGGGAGAGAGAGGAAGAGAGGGGAGAGAGAGGGAGAGAGAGGGAGAGAGAGAGGGAGAGAGAGAGAGGGGGATGGAGGGAGAGAGAGGGAGAGAGAGGGAGAGAGAGAGGGGACGGGAGGAGAGAGGAGAGAGAGAGAGAGAGAGAGAGAGAGGGGGATGGGAGGGAGAGAGAGAGGGGGGGATGGGAGGGAGAGAGAGAGGAAGAGAGAGAGTGTGTGTGGAAGAGTCAGATCAAAGTAACAGAGTAACGCAAAAGACCTTCACTCAGCAGTATTATGCCCATGAGTAGATAAGACGGCTGGGACAGATACCTGCAGTGTGTGTGTGTACTTACTGGGCTATTGAGGATCATAAGGCGTGTGTGTGTGTGTGTGTGTACTTACTGGGCTATTGAGGATCATAAGGCGTGTGTGTGTGTGTGTGTGTACTTACTGGGCTATTGAGGATCATAAGGCGTGTGTGTGTGTGTGTGTGTGTGTGTGTACTTACTGGGCTATTGAGGATCATAAGGCGTGTGTGTGTACTTACTGGGCTATTGAGGATCATAAGGCGTGTGTGTGTACTTACTGGGCTATTGAGGATCATAAGGTGTGTGTGTGTGTACTTACTTGGCTATTGAGGATCATAAGGCGTGTGTGTGTGTGTGTGTGTACTTACTGGGCTATTGAGGATCATAAGGCGTGTGTGTGTGTGTGTGTACTTACTGGGCTATTGAGGAGCATAAGGCGTGTGTGTGTACTTACTGGGCTATTGAGGATCATAAGGCACTGGTCAAAGTGGTGATGCTCCATAGTGGAGTGGCAGTACAGCTGGGCGAGAGGGTGCTCACTCCTGGAGACACACACACACACACACGCACACAAACAAAGCTTTTACTCTCCACACACACACACACACACTCACAAAAACAAAAACAAAGCTTTTACTCTCGACACACACACACACACACACACACACTCACACAAACAAAGCTTTTACTCTCGACACACACACACACAGAAAACAAACAAAGCTTGTACTCTCAACACACACACAAACAAAGCTTTTACTCTCACACACACACACACACACACACACGTACCTCTTTATGTAGGAGTTGTTGACCCCTCGGTGGTCCAGGTCGTGGCTGAGAGTCGCAATCATCAGGGCCAAGATCTCCAACTCACTCATCTTATTCTACACACACACACACACACACACACACACAGACAGTCACAATACTATTACAGCAGTAGGACATTGTGTGTGTGTGTGCGTGTGTGTGTGTGTGCGTGCGTGCAGTGTGTAAAGACTGACCTGTAGTTTCCCAGAGCGCAGCACAGCGAACATGCACTGAGCGGTGTTGAAGGCGTGTCTCCAGTTGTGATAGGCCACGTTCTTCCTGTAGTTCTTCTTCACACTCAGAACCCACTGACTCAGATTCTGAGACCAGAAGAGAGAGAGAGAGAGAGAGAGAGAGAGAGAGAGAGAGAAGGAGAGAGAGAGAGAAGGAGAGAGAGGGATGGAGGGAGAGAGGGATGAAGAGGGAGAGGGATGGAGGGAGAGAGGGGCGGAGAGGGGGGAGGGAGAGAGAGAGGGATGGAGGGGGGTGTAAAAGGGGAAAGATAGACAGAGAAAGAGGTGAATAGAGTGAAGAGAGGAGGACAAAGGAGAGTGTTGGTGCAGTGTTAATCAGATCAGATGCCCACTGCAGTGTTAATCAGATCAGATGCCCACTGCAGTGTTAATCAGATCAGATGCCCACTGCAGTGTTAATACGTTTAATAAGGCATTAATCAGATCAGATGCCCACTGCAGTGTTTAACAAGTTTAATAAGGCATTAATCAGATCAGATGCCCACTGCAGTGTTTAACAAGTTTAATAAGGAATTAATCAGATCAGATGCCCACTGCAGTGTTTAACAAGTTTAATAAGGCATTAATCAGATCAGATGCCCACTGCAGTGTTTAACAAGTTTAATAAGGAATTAATCAGATCAGATGCCCACTGCAGTGTTTAACAAGTTTAATACAAGGCATTAATCCAGATCAGATGCCCACTGCAGTGTTTAACAAGTTTAATAAGGAATTAATCGAATCAGATGCCCACTGCAGTGTTTAACAAGTTTAATAAGGCATTAATCAGATCAGATGCCCACTGCAGTGTTAACAAGTTTAATAAGGCATTAATCAGATCAGATGCCCACTGCAGTGTTAATCAGATCAGATGCCCACTGCAGTGTTAATCAGATCAGATGCCCACTGCAGTGTTAACAAGTTTAATAAGGCATTAATCAGATCAGATGCCCACTGCAGTGTTAACAAGTTTAATAAGGCATTAATCAGATCAGATGCCCACTGCAGTGTTAATCAGATCAGATGCCCACTGCAGTGTTAATACGTTTAATAAGGCATTAATCAGATCAGATGCCCACTGCAGTGTTAATAAGTTTAATAAGGCATTAATCAGACCAGATGCCCACTGCAGTGTTAATAAGTTTAATAAGGCATTAATCAGACCAGATGCCCACTGCAGTGTTGGGAAGTGACAGAATGAGTGGAAATATATTTACATTAATGTATTTTGGCAAGTCAAAACTGCTACAACAAAATTATATGATATTCCATGACTTTACCCCTCAAAATGATAAAACAGTAGATATACCAGTTGTAGTATACAGTATTGTAGTATTTGATGTAGTATGTATTGTAGTATTTGATGAAGCATGGCACGGTAGCATTTGACGTAGCATATACTGTAGTAGCATTCGATGTCGTAGCATACAGCATTGCAGAATCCTTGATGTAGTAAGCATTGCAGCAGCATTTGGATGTCGTAGCATACAGCATTGTAGCATTTGATGTCAGGCATACAGCATTGCAGAATTTTGACGTAGCATGTACTGCAGTAGCATTTTGATGTCAGTAGCATACAGCATTGTAGTATTTTGAAGTTGTAGCATACAGCATTGTAGTGCATTTGATGTTGTAGCATACAGCATTGTAACTTGGGATGTAGCATGCATTGCAGCAGCATTTGATGCTGCATACAGCATTGTAGCATTTGATGTAGTAGCACACACAGTATTGTAGCATTTGATGTAGTATGCATTGTAATGTAGCATACAGCATTGTAGTATTTTGATGTTGTAGTATCATTATGATATTTGATGTATTACACAGTAGAATTTGGATGTTGTAGTAGTATACAGTGTGTAGTATTTGTGTTGTAGAATACAGTATTGATGTAGTATGTATTGCAGTAGTATTTGATGTTGTAGTATGTCAGCATTGTAGAATTTGGATTGTAGTATACAGCATTGTAGTATTTGATGTAGCATGTATTGCAGTAGTATTTGATGTTGTAAATACAATTATTGTAAATTTGGTTGTGAGTATACAGTTTGTAGTATTTGATGTAGTAAGTACTGTGCAGTAGTATTTGATGTTGTATACAGTATTGTAGTATTTGATGTAGTAAGTATTGTATACGTAGCATTTGATGCTGTAGCATTTGATGTAGTAAGCATTGTATGATGTTGTAGTATTTGGATGTAGTAGTATACAACATTGTTATTTGATGTAGTATGTTTGATGTAGCATACATTATTGTAGAATGATGTAGAGAAATGCATTGCAGTAGTTTGATGTTGTAGTATGGTATTGTAGTATTTGAAGTGTAGTATACAGTTTTGATGTTTGTAGTATACAGTATTGTACTCTTGATGCAGTATGTATTGCAGTAGTATTTGATGTTGTAGTATACAGTATTGTAGTATTTGATGTAGTAGTACACAGTATTGTAGTATTTGATGTAGTATGTATTGTATGTAGTATACAGTATTGTAGTATTTGATGTAGTAGTATTTGATGTAGTAGTATACAACATTGTAGTATTTGATGTAGTAGTACACAGTATTGTCGTATTTGATGTAGTATGTATTGTATGTAGTATACATTATTGTAGAATTTGATGTAGTATGTATTGTATTTACACAGTATTGTAGTATTTGAGTATTGTATTGTATGTAGTATACATTTTGATTTGATGTTGTACTATACAGTATTGTAGTATTTGATGTAGTAGTATACAATATTGTAGTATTTGATGTTGTAGTATACAGTATTGTAATATTTGATATAGCTCATACAGAAAAATCAAGGGAAGAAATATATTCACATATATGCAGCTACATCCAGCTTATATTTAAATAGATGGCTACAATATATTTAATACATATATAGTACAAGAATGTATATATGCAAGTATATGTGGGACCCAGCAATGTAACATATATGTGGATATCTTACATGAACATATATGGTGAATATATTCAATTAACTTATTTGCACACAGGCAGTGATGGGTGCGGTTTACAAAAAAGGCTACCTTCAACTTCAAAATACGTCGTCACTACCAATGTACTCTAAATGTCGTTGGAATAACGTTTAAAAATGTTGCAACTTTTTCACTAGTTCTACATAGCATAACTAACAGCCACTACTAGTCCAAATGTAAAACGCTTGCTCTGGTTAAGTGGATTGGCGGGAATATGAGGGCAAAACCAGCATTTTGCCGACTGACTGCATTAGTAAAACCTAACGCTAATGAGGAAGACTTTTTCAACGGCTCCTAACGTTATGGGACAACATCTTGCTAGAAACTATCGCGAATAATCAATTATCACCACTTTTGTTCAGAAATTCTAAAAACAACGATGTTTTTTTAACACTTCAGAATAACATTTTGCTAAATTAACTCCTGACATTTTCAGTAGCCATAGGTGTAGGATTTGAACAAAAATCTGGTTTGTTTGTTAACGGAGCATTTACTGCCTGGAAATATCCGATTTTGTTTAGCATCACTGAGTTATAGTGCTGACTCGATGGTCGCTTATTTACACCGCTTCAACGGGCAATACGAACGGGTTAGACAGAGAATTCCCTCGAAATTAAAAATTCCACTGAGCCCGCCGTTGTGTACACACGCAGCCTTGGCTACAACACCGTCTTTGAGTCACGTAAAATGTCATTTTGGTACATAATTAATTTAGATACACCTATGGTGTGGGTGGTTGGCGCTTTAGGGAGTCTGCTTCGTCTTGGTTTGTATAGAAATTCGATATTAAGTGACGATACACGCTAAAGACGGTGGAAATAATGGACCCACGGTAATGGGGAGTTCCTCCGACATGTGGTGGAGGGGGAGGAAGGCAGCCAAGAGGTAGTTGGCGGTTTGAGCCATGGTGGTCAAAATTGCTGGTAAGTAGAGATCTTCATTGTATGCTAAATTGCTTTCATATAACATTTGCAGAAGTTAATGTCCGAATTAAAAATGGTATTATTGGTGGAAGCTGGAAGCTAACCTTTGCTACTTTATGTAACATTAATGTTAGCATAAATTATCCAGCGCTAGCTTTATATTTTTACACCTGAAAGGGGTTTGAAAAATAAATTCACTGAGAAACGTTTGGACAATTAATGAAAACGACTTGTAATGACAGTGAAATACCAATTTAACCTGTCTCCCTTCCATATTTGGTAGTATATTTGCCTCTAGCATGTAGATTGATAGCTTCTATCTATGCCTATCTTATGATTTGTCATGCAAGACAGAAAATGTAACGGTTAACATTACTAGCCTAAGGTGTAGACATTCTATGCACTGTGGTTTAGCTAGCTAGCTGCTATTGTTGCATCATGGACAACACTTAGAGCTAACATTAGCTTTTTTTTTTTTTTAGATAGGATGTAATGTGGTAACGTTATGTGCTGGAGAGTATTAGAGTGGACGTGTAGAAATTGAAGACACAAGTACTGTGCTTAATTTCATGGAAATGGTATTGCAAGTTGTTGTTTTTGTGCACTATCAAACTACTTTGTCATGCTTTGTGCACTGACATTCTTGCAAAACCATTCACACCCATGCTAAATTATGGAAATGTAAAAGTTGTATTGAAAAGGACCATGTATGGTCATGTAGTGCATTTGAGCACTGACACCCCTTTTTTACATTTTTAGAGAGGCAACACTCCTCGAAAGCTACATCAAGGACAATCGGAGGATGGACCAGAAGACCTGAGACCCAAGACGACCCAAGCCCAACCCATAGTATGCTTCACTGACAAATGTTGATGCTTCATCACATAGACCAAAGGTAATCAAAATTAATGTTTACTTCATGAATATAACTTTTTTGTTAAAGGTCTATTTTCGAATGCAGAACATAACCTTTTGTTTCTGAGAATTTATACATTTGTTTGAGTAGTTTTGATCTTTTGAATGACAAGAAATTAGCTTCAAGCTACTGGGGACACAAAGTGAACTGAACATATACCTTTACAACCATATCGTTCTATGATGGTTGGTACAGCTTCCCTATAGTCTCAGATAGCAGTCTCGGATGGGAGACACTTCATGAGTGGGAACATCCCAGGACATTACATATTACGCGAGTATACCCTTTACCAACGCCACTCTCATTCATGCTGTTCTGTTCACTTGCAGGTTTCAGAGAAGGCTGGTAGAGCTCTCTATGAGTATGAGCTGTGGGAGATAACCAAGAACTGACAACCACCTACAGAAGAGGTGGCGATAATGGCTCTCCAAGAGGAGGTTGTGAGTCTGAAGGCTTTTATTCAACAAGGTTTGTAGAGTGTTTTCATACAGATGTGAACTTTTCCATTAAAATGTACATGTTTAACTTGAAAATGAAATAGCAGCTTCTTGGTTGTACAAGTTTAGTACAAATTTGAGGATGAAACTAACTTTTCCTTTCAGTGTGTATCTGTGTGCTTCTCTCTTCTGTGTATATATATATTCTGTGTATTAGTTGTGTTGTCTCATTTAAAAGTGTTAGGCTGTCTGTGTGGACTGCTTCCCATTTTTGCCTCACCTTCATAGATCTTTTCTGTGTTAGTAAACTGTAACTATTTGAGGTCCTAATTGATTGTGCTATTTTTTAGGAGGCACTTAGAGGGAATGCCTGGACCCTGAGAGGACTAAGACGATAATTGGTGAGTATATTTTATTTGTATGTCTTTCTCTCCAACTCACTTTGTATTTATCTCCAATTATCGCGATAACACAACAGTGTTTCCGCATTTTAGCATCTGTATTTGTGTCACTAACATTTTGCATGTTCTATTTGTATATGTTCTGTCTTATTCAGAGGCCACCCTGAAGCAGTTCCCAGGCCAGACACTCACTTCAGATTGCTGGGCCAGGCAATAAATGCCAAAGTGACAGAACTGAGGTTCCATAACAAAAACAAAGATTTTCAATAAAATAGAATAAAAGATAACAGAAGTGTTGTGTGTTTCTTCCTCTTTATACTGATACTATGGTTAATTGTAAGTAAACACAAGTGAAATATTTAATGATCAATGCGGAAAATATCAAACCATAGTAGAATATGAACTATATTAGATAAATATATGTCTGAAATATATAGATCATGTGATCAGAATCTTCATCAAGGGTCATGTGATCATGCTTCTTTCTGCCATATATTTAAATATATTTAATTATATGCATAAAATATAAGAAAGTGGCCAATATTGAATATTTACTTATATTTTTAAATATATTGATACATACATGGAAATATATGTATTTCACATAGATGTAAATATATTTATTTAACATAGATGTGCTTATACTGGAATATGTTCAAGCTGCATTTATGTGAATATATTATTTTTCTGTATGGGAGTATACAGTATTGTAGAATTTGATGTAGTATGTATTGCAGTAGTACACAGTATTGTAGTATTTGATGTAGTATGTATTGTAGTAGTATTTGATGTTGTAGTATACAGTATTGTAGTATTTGATGTTGTAGTATACAGTATTGTAGAATTTGATGTAGTATGTATTGCAGTAGTATTTGATGTTGTAGTATACAGTATTGTAGTATTTGATGTTGTAGTATACAGTATTGTAGTATTTGATGTTGTAGTATACAGTATTGTAGTATTTGATGTAGTATGTATTGTATGTAGTATACAGTATTGTAGTATTTGATGTAGTAGTACACAGTATTGTAGTATTTGATGTAGTATGTATTGTATGTAGTATACAGTATTGTAGTATTTGATGTTGTAGTATACAGTATTGTAGAATTTGATGTTGTAGTATACAGTATTGTAGTATTTGATGTAGCAAGTATTGCAGTAGTATTTGATGTAGTAGTATACAGTATTGTAGTATTTGATGTAGTAAGTATTGTATGTAGTATTTGATGCTGTAGTATTTGATGTAGTAGTATACAACATTGTAGTATTTGATGTAGTATGTATTGCAGTAGTATACAGTATTGTCGTGTTGATGTTGTAGTGCCTGGTATTGTAGGGTGATGTAGTATATGTATTGCAGTAGTATTTGATGTTGTAGTATACAGTATTGTAGTATTTGATGTTGTAGTATACAGTATTGTAGTTTTTGATGTAGTAAGTATTGTATGTAGTATACAGTAGGGGTGGGCGATATGGACAAAAAATAATATCTCGATATTTTTTGTGATTTTGACCGATAGATAATTAGTCAATATCCTTTAAAAATTGTTTTGTTAAAGTCTGAGTTACTTTACAGCTTATTATTTATGAATAGCATCATTACAATAATAACCAATAACCCTAACCTGTGACTTTTAACAAATCAACCAATGCATTGTCACTCTATGACACATTTCCAATTCTGCCCCCACTTGTGTGTGTGGCAATGACATGGTCTAGCCAGCTACATTAGAGAAGATGAATAGGCCTAACAGTTTCCCAAGAGAAAGTCTGAAGCTGAAGTTCCTTTCAAAACTTTACATAGGATTCACTGTAAAACTAAGAGCCGACCAACAGAGTAGCCTACATCTCAGTTATTTCCTTCTATGTTTTGTTTTAGAGCAATCACGTAGGCTAGCTTTATCAACCGTCTCTGCTAATGTGTTAGCTTATGGCTAATGTATATGAGAAATCCCATAGAGATGCTAACGGTTAGCATAATCGGTAAACATAGATATTTAGAGCGAACTTCAGTCCATTTACAAAAGAGTTACATGAGAATAGTTATTTGTTTACAACTGACTACTAAAATACTCAAAGGCTAATGTTTTCTCTCCATATAATACCGTGTAGGAAAAAACGTGACTGTCTCATCAATGCTACTTGAAC
>NC_063212.1:27349316-27371816 GCF_017589495.1 Alosa alosa | reverse complement strand
AACATCATTAAAGACATGTATGAAAACATCAAATGTTGTGTAAAATAAATAACAAAACAAACTGATTACTTTCCTCAAACAAAAGGAGGGAGGCAGGCTGTTGCCTGAGTCCTACATTATTTTAACATTTATATCAATGAATTAGCAAATAAAATTCAAAATTCATCCCCTCGCCTGGTCTCAATATTTTGGGAAAAGAAATCAAATGCCTGCTTTACATGAGATGATCTTCCTGCTATCGCTAACGGTATTTTAGGGACTACAAGAGAGCCTTTCTCTTTTTTGAACTTAATATAGCATAACTTGGGCCCTTTCCAATCAATATGGAAAAAAAAAAAATAATGACTTTCCAAAAAAAAAACATTCAACATAAATAAATATAATTTTACCATTGGCGGAAAACAACTAGAACAAGTAAGAAAATACAACTACTTAGGACTGACCATTTCTTCATCAGGGCAATTTGATAACGCAATCAAAGACCTATCCAAAAAAGCACGCAAAAACATACTACATGTTAAGAAAATTCTATTTCAATATAATCCTTCCATCAAATTATGGAAAAAGATCTTTGATTCCTTTAGTAAAAAGCCAATATTATTACTATAATGGGAGCCAAATTTGGGGCATAAAATATAAAGACAATTTCAAAACATGGGACAAAAAGCCAAACCTAATTATTACATTTGGAATTCTGTAAAAATATTCTAGGTTTAAACAGATGTGCACCTAATCTAGGCTGCAGAGCTGAGCTTGGAAGATTTCCCTCCCTTGTAGACATACAAAAAAAGAGCAAACCAATTCTGGCATCATCTTCAGACCCACAGCAATTCAGAGCAATATCACCACACTGCTGCCCAGCTGAGGAGTGAACACCCAGAGAGTGACCCCTTAAACTTCATAATACAAAACCACGACCTGAAAAACTGCAGCTCAAGTATTGCTTCAGTAGCAAAAGAAGTAGAGAACACAGCAAAACAAACTACATTAACACATGGAAAGGCAAAATCGACAAGTAAATAAGCTACACTGCTACAGAACTATTCGAATTGATTACAAATTGGCACCATATTTAAATGAAATTAAAACCATCGTCATAGAAAACTCCTGTCCAAAGCATCGACTGGTGATCATTCCCTCTCTCATCCATCTCTCTCTCTCTCTCTCTCTTTCTCTCTCTAAGCCCTCCATCTCTTTCTTTCTTTCTCTCTCTTCTACTCTTTCTCTCTCTCCCTCTCTCTCTCTCTCTCTGAAATGAAATTAAAGCCATGCGTCATAGAAACTCCTGTCAAAGTATGGGCTGGTGATCATTCCCTCTCTCATCCTCCATCTCTCTCTCTCTCTCTCTCTCTCTTTCTCTCTCTCTGCTTCCATCTCTTTCTTACTTTCTCTCTCTTTACTCTTTCTCCTCTCTCCCTCTCTCTCTCTCTCTCTCTCTCTCTCTCTCTCATCCTCCATCTCTCTCTCTCTCTCTCTCTCTCTCTCTCTCATCCTCCATCTCTCTCTCTCTCTCTCTCTTCTCTCTCTCTCTCTCTCGCCCTCCATCTCTCTCTCTCTCTCTCTCTCATCCTCCATCTCTCTCTCTCTCTCTCTCTCTCTCTCTCTCTCTCTCTCTCTCTCTCTCTCTTTCTCTCTCTCTCTCATCCTCCTCTCTCTCTTTCTCTCTCTCTCAGGTTCAAGATTCAGGATTCAAATGTGTAGCATTGGCATGACTCAGAGAAATGGTGTTGCCAGAAACAGTAACGCTGACAATACAAACATATACAATGTTGTTTTAAGCTATTCAATTTGACATGCCATTGGGATCTGGCTCAAAATATTTCAAACAGTTATCAGAACCAATTTCATTATCTGACGGTGAAGTGTGGGGTCTTCAGCACAACGGACGAAAATGGGATAAACACTCAATCGAACCCCTGTGCATACAGAGTTCTGTAAAAGTATCCTCAAGGTACAGAGGAACACACCTAACAATGCATGCAGGGTTGAATTAGGCCAATACCTCACTAAATAAATTGAAAAGAGCTATCAAATTTTTCTCACAACATCTCAAACAAGCGACCCAACCCCTATTACATAAGCCCTGGGAAAAGCTAAGAGATGAGTAAAAAACAAGCCCCCATCCAGCTAGTCCTGAGACTCACACATACCATTAGTAACTACCAACCAATTGTCAGCCCCAGACCTTACAATCTCAAAGAATCCTGTCCAAATTATAAACAAAACAAATTACTTATCATATTGACTGAAACAACAAAAAAGACAAAAATAAACTTCAATATTATTTGGCCCTAACAGAGGCATTGTGGCAGATCATCTATCCACAAAGTCACTGATACCAGACAGAGAAAACCTTGACCAGGCACAGGCTGGGCAATCAGCAGTCTGGTTATTGAGAAGGGCAGACACAGGCAAACCTGGCTGCCCAGAGAAGACAGGGCTGTACCAATTGCAACCAAGGTGCCAAGATTCACTTTGGCTGGAATGTTGCCAATGGAAAAGAAGTGAGATCAATTTTTCCAAATTCAGAGAAATGGTCCAGACCTTCACAACTTTATATTCAGTCTAAGAATACGGCTGGGAAGAAACAAAAAGAGTGCGCAGTTTGAGCAAGATATATGCCGCCATAAACAAAGGAGTCACTATCAGTGAAGCACACAAAACCTCGTTACACACACCGCCGTTGCAGTACGTATGATGCATGATGTTTTGTTTTATGTCTTATTAACACCACACGTTATTACATGCTTTGGCAATACAAATTGGGTATTTTTGTCACGTGCCAACAAAGCTCAATTGAACTGAATTGGAACTGAATTGAGAGGAGAGAGAGAGAGAGAGAGAGAGATGGAGGGCGCAGAGAGAGAGAGATGGAGAGAGAAAGATGAGGCTAGGAGAGAGAGAGAGAGAGATGGAGGATGAGAGAGAGAGAGAGTGGAGAGAAAGAGATGAGGGCGTAGGAGGAGAGAGAGAGAGAGAGGAGAGAGAGACAGGATTTGAGAGAGAGAGAGAAAGAGAGAGAGGTAGAGATGGAGGACGAGAGAGAGAGATGAGAGAGAGAGATGGAGAGAGCCTGAGGTGGAGGAACCTCGTCCCTCTGCAGGCCCCACAATTCATCACGTCCGTCAGAGTGATAAAAAAAAAAAAAACGAGGTTAGTGTGTGGTGTGTGGAAGTTCGGGCCGAGGTTAGTGTGTGGTGTGTGTGGTGTTCGCCGAGGCGTGTGTGTGTGTGTGTGTAAGTTCGGCCCGAGGTTAGTGTGTGTGTGTGTGTGTGTGTGTGTGTGTGAAGTTCGGCCCGAGGTTAGTGTGTGTGTGTGTGTGTGTGTGTGTGTAAGTGCCCGAGGTTAGTGTGTGTGTGTGTGTGTGCCGGCCCGAGGTTAGTGTGTGTGTGTGTGTGTGTGTGTGTGTGTGTGTGCCTTGAGGTGTGTGTGTGTGTGTAAGTTCGGCCCGAGGTTAGTGTGTGTGTGTGTGGAAGTTCGGCCCGAGGTTAGTGTGTGTGTGGTAAGTTCGGCCCGAGGTTAGTGTGTGTGTGTGTGTAAGTTCGGCCCGAGGTTAGTGTGTGTGTGTGTGTGTAAAGTCCGCCCGAGGTTAGTGTGTGTAAACCGCCCGAGGTTGGGTGTGTGTGTGTAAAAGTTCGCCCAGGTTAGTGTGTGTGTAAGTTCGGCCCGAGGTTAGTGTGTGTGTGTGTGTGGTGTGTGTGAGGTTAGTGTGTGTGTGTGTGTGTCTGCCCGAGGTTAGGTGTGTGTGTGTAAGTCTGCCCAGGTTGTGTGTGTGTGTGTGTAAGTCCGGCCCGAGGTTAGTGTGTGTGTGTGTGTAAAGTCCGCCCGAGGTTAGTGTGTGTGTGTGTGTGTGCCCGAGGTTAGTGTGTGTGTGTGTGTGTGGAAGTTTGGTCTGAGGTTAGTGTGTGTGTGTGTGGAAGTTCGGCCCGAGGTTAGTGTGTGTGTGTGTGTGTGTGTGTGTGTCTGAGTGTTGTGTGTGTGTGTGTGTGTGGTCTGAGGTTAGTGTGTGTGTGTGTGTGTGTGTGGAGGTTAGTGTGTGTGTGAGGTTAGTGTGTGTGGAGGTTAGTGTGTGTGTGTGTGTGTGTGAGGTGTGTGTGTGTGTGTGTGTGGAAGTCCGGCCCGAGGTTAGTGTGTGTGTGTGTGTGGAAGTGCCCGAGGTTAGTGTGTGTGTGTGGAAGTCTGAGGTTAGTGTGTGTGTGTGTGTGGGTTCGGCCCGAGGTTAGTGTGTGTGTGTGTGTGTGTGGTCTGAGGTTAGTGTGTGTGTGTGTGTGTGTGTGTGTGTGGTCTGAGGTTAGTGTGTGTGTGTGTGTGTGTGGAGGTTAGTGTGTGTGTGTGTGTGTGTGTGGAGGTTAGTGTGTGTGTGTGTGTGTGTGTGAGGTTAGTGTGTGTGTGTGTGTGTGTGAGGTTATGTGTGTGTGTGTGTGTGTTTGTGTGTGAGGTTAGTGTGTGTGTGTGTGTGTGTGTGTGAGAGGTTAGTGTGTGTGTGTGGAGGTTAGTGTGTGTGTGTGTGTGTGAGGTTATGTGTGTGTGTGTGCGAGGTTAGTGTGTGTGTGTGTGTGTGTGAGGTTAGTGTGTGTGTGTGTGTGTGTGTGAGGTGTGTGTGTGTGGAGGTTAGTGTGTGTGTGAGGTTAGGTGTGTGTGTGTGTGAGGTTAGTGTGTGTGTGTGTGTGTGTGTGGTGTGTGTGTGTGTGGAGGCGTAGTGAGTGTGTGAGGTTAGTGTGTGTGAGGTAGTGTTAATTGTCACTATTTTTGTTCTTAGTCTTAGTCTTAGTCTTGTGGACGCAATGTCCTTTTTAGTCTTTGCCACGAATATTCAAATATCATTTTGTTAGTCGTTTTAGTCAACTAAAAGTCTCGTCATTTTAGTCTAGTTTTATCAAAGAAACTACAGCCATCTTAGTCTTAGTCAGTTTTAGTCAAAAAATTTAGTCTTTTTTTATAACAAATTATTTCTGATTACCATTTGAGTCAAGAGGTTTCGCTACATCTCAATTTTCCAACAATATTAGTGTCCACAGGGCTACCTGTTAGGAATACTTCATTCTGATTTTTTCAGGCTGGGCCATGTAACAGTCAGTACATGCACAGCTACAGTTATAGCTCGCTGGGATTTAGCCATAGACAGTAAAAGATTTGACTGGACCACTGTCACATCTTCATAGACCAGTGTTTCTGGGGCAGGGTCCGGGGACCACTGGTGGTAAGCTATCTCATGGTCCACGAGCAGACGTGGTAAAATATAATATAGATGAGTTGAGTTGCCATATTGAATCAACTTGTATGTAACCAAACCGTTTCACAACACTGTCTATGTCAGATATGCCAGTTTAAATCATGAATCCTCTTGACACAATTAAATAAAGTGCAAAGACACAAGGCAAAATTCAGTGAGTATTGTGTAGGCTAATATACTGCTAGGTCTATTTTTTAGCTAGGTGGTCCATGCTTTCTTTTATTGATTAGTTAAGTGGTCCTTCATCTGAAAAAGTTTGAGAAACACTGTCTTGGACCCAAGTATGAACAGCGATTCGCCACGCTAGATGGCGATATTCGCCAAACGCAACACAAACTCTCAATCTTAGCTATCTTGCTAGCGAACTTCCATATTAGCTTACTTGCTAGCAAACTTTGCATCATCAGTGTAACTAGTTAAATAGTTGATGACATTGTTGAAACTTTCGTATGTGGACATTCTGGGGGATGTTAATTGTATATGTAGGTTGCAGCAACAGCATAGACTAGCCTACAGGAAAGTTGCTGCACATGAACCATGAACTCATTGGAATATTTTGAAAAAGGTAACAGCTATTCTGTCTTCTCATTTTGTAGACGAAAATGGAAGAAATTTTATCTTGGTTTTTATTTCAAGCAAAACATTTTAGTCTAGTCTTTTTTTAGATCAACAATAATGCATCTTAAGATAGTCTTAGTCAGTGTTTCAGGACATTAGTGCAGTCTGTCATCGTCTTCGTCTTAGTCATGGAAAAAAAAGGTTGTTGTGAACATTTTTCCTCTCGTCTCGTCTGACAAAATTAACACTAGTGTGAGGTTAGTGTGTGTGTGTGGAGGTTAGTGTGTGTGTGTGAGGTTAGTGTGTGTGTGTGTGAGGTTAGTGTGTGTGTGTGTGTGAGGTTAGTGTGTGTGTGTGTGTGTGTTAGTGTGTGTGTGTGTGTGTGTGGTGTGTGTGTGTGTGTGGAGGTTAGTGTGTGTGTGTGTGTGTGGAGGTTAGTGTGTGTGTGAGGTTAGGTGTGTGTGTGTGTGTGTGTGAGGTTAGTGTGTGTGTGTGGAGGTTAGTGTGTGTGTGTGTGGTTAGTGTGTGTGTGTGTGTGTGTGGTTAGTGTGTGTGTGTGTTGGTTGTGTGTGTGTGTGTGTGTGTGTGTGAAATGTTAGTGTGTGTGTGTGTGTGAGGTTAGTGTGTGTGTGTGAAGGAATTTAAAGTGTGTGTGTGTGTGGAGGTTAGTGTGTGTAAATAATATGTAATAGAAGATTAAATGTGTGTAGGTTAGTGTGTGTGTGTGTGTGAGGTTAGTGTGTGTGTGAGGTTAGTGTGTGTGTGTGTGTGTGTGTGTGTGGAGGTTAGTGTGTGTGTGTGTGTGTGTGTGTGTGTGTGTGTGTGGAGGTTAGTGTGTGTGTGTGTGTGTGTGTGTGTGTGTGTGGAGGTTGAACTAATAGTGTGTGTGTGTGTGTGTGAGGTTAGTGTGTGTGTGTGTGGAGGTTAGTGTGTGTGTGGTGTGTGTGGAGGTTAGTGTGTGTGTGTGTGTGTGTGGAGGGTGTGTGGTGTGTGTGAGTGTCAGTGGCGTTGTAAAAACATCCCGCGCACAGGAAGCTCAAACTAACATCCTGAGCCGGAGGAGTTTTATTTGGCCTGAGAGAGAAAGAGAGAGACACACACACACACACACACACTGCAAACACAACACACACACTGCAAACACAACAAAACAAAACACACACACAAAACAAAACAAAACACACACAACACACACACTGCAAACACAACAAACAACACAACACACAGACAGGCAGGGCTATTTGAGTAATATATAAACAGGAATGGCGGGGTTGCCTGCTTCAGAGTCCAGGGGCATCAGGAATGATGCATGAAGGGAGCAGCACACATGCGCACACACACACAAACCCCGCCCCCCACACACACCCACATGGCAAACGCAACTGTGAACAACACACATCGTAATGCCTACGTACACACACACACACATCGCACCCACTGCGCACCCACTGCAAACACAACAAAACACACAAGCCCACACACACACACACAATGTGTGTGTGAGGGGTGTCAGGAATGATGCATTGAATAAGAGAGGCAGTATCACACACACACACCACACACACACACACACACACACACACACACACAGATGAAGAAAGCAGCAACATCTGTTTCATGTCCCCCCACAGACATGACAACCTGCCCTACACAGCCACCACTCTGTGTGTGTGTGTGTGTGTGATGCTGAATGAATGGGTGGGGACCATATGTATAGAAAAGTGTTGTGAATGTGTGTGTGTGTGTGTGTGTGAGCATGTTTGAGACTGGTGTGTGTGTGCGTGCGTGTGTGCGTGCGGGCACATTCAGCTGCCGATCATAACTACATCAGTGTGTGATTCTCCATGGCTGAGGAGCTCCATGAGAAATGCTTGCAGGAATGCTGGTATGCAGGAGCTTAAGAGACGTGCTTAAGTGCAAGTGATCCCCAAACACCCACATGCACACACACACACGCACACGCACACACACATTACATTACACACACACACACACGCACGCACACACACACGCACATGCACACACACACATTACATTACACACACACACACACACACACACCCGCACGCACGCACACACGCACACACACACACACACTACATTACACACACACACATTACATTACACACACACACACACACGCACATGCACACACACACATTACATTACAGAGAGGAAACTCTCACTCAAGCAACTTCCTGCAACAGTCGGTCGGCGTGCTCCGTATGTAACTACCTAAACTTCTCTCAAACTAGTGACTCAATATAAAAGTGAGATTTTCTCCAGATTACTTACCATACCTGTGTTCGAAGTTATCAGGGAACTGCGATATAAGCTGTTGCTAGCCAACTAGCAAACAAGCGTTTAAAGACAGTTGACACCGGCGGAGCCCTCACCGCGACCAGGAGCCTCCCCTCAGCTGTGCACCAGGCTGCGACTCATGTGTCCTTCTCAGCGAAAAATAGTGGAACTCGAAGCCAGAATAGTGACCCTCCATTAGATTGAGAAGGATGAACAGTTCCTCGACACCATTCTCTCCGTAGTAACTTTACCTCTCTTACACACACTAATGCCAGATGCCTGATTTCCTCTGTCCTCCAATGCTTTAACCATGCCATGCACTAATGCAACTTCTGTCCCTGTTGCCTCTCCCGGCCTCTGCTGAGAACCAAGCCTGCTCTGCTGGCCAGCTCCCTCCACACCAGCCTGAGCCATGGTAAGCAAGCATCACAAACCGCGGCCAGGCGGTCGGACCCGGCACTCAGGCCCAGCCCAACCTATCGACTGGAAAATGGCTATGCCATTCTGACCCGAGGGATGAGGGAGCCCCTCCAGCCCCCGGTGACAACCATCCTGGTCCCTCCTCAAAGTCGGCCCCCGGCCCCCTCCTCCCGGACCTCATCAGCCTCCACCCTGGTCATGGCAGTTCCATGGTTAGAGACCTCTGCATTCCCCCATCATGTGGCGGTCCCTCCAAGGTCTACTGCTTCCCTGGTGCCAAGGTCCTTGACATCCAGCAGAAACTCCCAAGCATCCTGGCCTGCCACACCAAGGTCAACAATATCATCGTACCGTGGGCACAACGACATCAGAGATAAGCAGTCAGTAGCACTGCAGAAAAACTACAAAACTCTCATCACCACTCTGATGGGCACAGAAAACGCTGGCATCTCTGGGCCTCTCCTACCTACAGAAAAGGTGCTGAGATGGTCAGACTGTTCGATCTCCACCTGGCTCAAACGGCTACTCTGCGCTTCCTAAGCATCCCTTTGTCAACAACTGGGGCTTGTTCTGGGAGAGGCCCAGTATGCTGAAGCGTGATGGTCTCCACCCAAACCAACATGGAGCCAGGCTACTCTCTGACAACATAAGCGTCCACACTGAGGCATTGACATTCTGTAGAAAATATTACAGATTCCAGCCCCCAGGTATTGATTCGAATGGCATTATACATGTGGATGGGTCTGAGAATGTTTTCTGCAGGGTAACATACAATACTACTACCATAGATCAAGCTGCTTCATGCAATAGCATGACTTATGCTTATAGTTCTATTCCAACGTTGATTTCTACCCAACGTATAGTAAAAGAAAAGACAAATTTAAAACTAGAAACCTAACAAATATTCTTTCCATACCTCAGCATATTCCTCAAAAGCCAGAGGCATTTTCAGCTAACATGGGTTTACTAAATAAAGGTGCACTTACTACCAAAACCTTTGAAATCAATGATTTTATTAGTGAAAAAAAAAATTGGATTTTCTGTTTCTTGTTGAAACTTGTCCCCCCAAATTATAATTTCTTCCCACTCAATTAGACAAGGCAAACGAGGTGGTGGAATTGCCTCCATTCTCTCAAACAAATATAGTTGCACTAGAGTCAACTTTGGCGAATTCCTTCTTCCTTTGAGTATATTGCCCTCACTCTGAAGGCTGACCCAGTTGTACTTCTATTAACCTTATACCGCCCTCTAAACTATGGACTGGCTTTCTCGACCAGTTTTCTGAACTTATGTCGGCTCATCATCACTAGCTATGATCGGATAATTGTAAATGGCGACTTCAATATTCATGTCAATAAGACAACTGATGCTAAAGCCAGTAAGTTCCTTAACAGGACCCACCCACAACCTTGGCAACACCCTCGATCTAGTCATTTCTAGAGGGATAGAAGTCACAGACTTATCAGTAAATGATATAAATATGTCTGATCATCATTGTGTATCTTTTAATATAGTACTACATACTCCAAAAATTCATCCGAAATTGCAATCAAATCGCGACTCTTGGACATTAGAGCAGAACAGCAGTTCATAGCTCTTATACACTCCATAAATTTAGATATTTTACATCATCACATTGATCAAATGGTAAACGGCTCTCAATGCGTGAATTAAGGCTCTGCTTGACAGAGTGGCACCCTTAAAGACTAAAAAAAGGCCCACCTGTAGCAAACTGACACCTTGGATGAACTAAGTTACAGGTTCACCGTGCCATTCTAAAAAGAAAAAAATAGCAAATTATAATAGAGCTATTGAATGAGAGGAGGAACCACTTCTCTAAGGTAATTGCTGAAAACAGTGGAAACTCTAGGGTGTTGTTCTCTACCATTGATAGGCTATTGCATCAAACACCTTTTGATACACTCAGTCAGGCATCCTCTAAGATGCTAAGAATTTGCAGACTTCTTCAAAAACAAAGTCATTTCTATAAGGGAGGCTATTGGTAACACAAGTAATATGTTTGATAGTACACCCAAAACAGCCCCCAAAATTAGGTCCTTTAGCACCATTACTCAATCTGAGCTTGGTAAAATTATAACTCAAACCGGCTCCTCAACATGTGTTTTTAGATCCAATCCTACTAGATTCCTCAAAAAGTATATGATAGCTTAGCTCCCTTTTTTCTCAAGGTAATAAATACCTCATTAGAAAAGGTATATTTCCAACTGCTTTTAAAACCGCTGTTGTGAAACCTTTACTTAAAAAGTCAAATTTTGACCATACCAATCTGAGCAACTACAGGCCTATATCAAATCTATCGTTTTTTGAGCAAAGTACTTGAAAAAGTTGTTTGTAATCAGTTAAATACCTTCCTCAACGAAAACAGTATCCTTGAAAAATTCCAGTCAGGTTTTTAGATTCATGATCTCAGACTGGCTACTGACTCAAACAGTCTCAATCCTTATTCTTCTGGATTTGAGTGCGGCATTTGACACCATTGATCATAGCATCCTAATTCACGCTTGGCGAAGTGGGTGGGTCTCTCTGATAATGCTCTAAACTGGTTTCAAACCTACATTACTGGCAGAGATTTTTATATCAGTCTAGGAGATCATGTATCTGAAAAACATGACTTGCCTTTTTGGTGTGGCCCAGGGGAGCTGCCTTGGTCCCCTGCTATTTTCTCTATATATGCTTCCATTGGGAAACGTCATAAGTCAGCATAATGTAAACTTCCACAGCTCATGAATGATACCCAATTGTATATTTCTGTGGAACCAACTAACCCAGATGGCCTTTGCTCCCTCACTGCATGCCTAACCTCCATTAATCAGTGGATGAGCAAAAATTCTTTAAAACTAAATGATGACAAAACAGAGGTACTTCTGGTTGGACCAAAACTAAAGCGAGATATTATTCTTAGTAATCTGGGGAACTTGGCGCACCAGGTCAAACCAAAAGTAACAAGCCTCGGTGTCATCTTAGATGCAGAGTTAAGTTTTAAGCCCCATATCAGTAAAGTTACTCAGACAGCCTATTTCCACTTGAGAAACATTGCCAAAGGGCGGCCCTTTTTAACTCAACAAGATGCAGAAAAACTAATTCACGCCTTTATCACTAGCAGGTTAGACTACTGCAATGCACTTTTCACTGGTCTTCCCAAAAAACATCTAAAGAAATTGGCACTCATACAGAACTCTGCGGCTAGACTTTTAACTAAGACTAAGAAGAGAGAACACATCACCCCTGTGTTGGCTGAACTGCACTGGCTCCCTATTTCCTATAGAATTGATTTTAAGGTTATGTTAATTACTTACAAAGCTCTGAATGGCATAGCACCTTCATATATCTCTGAGCTTTTAATATCTTATCAACCACAAAGGAAACTTAGATCATCCAATTCTAATCTTTTAATCGTACCCAAAGTGCTCCACAAACAAAGTGGAGAAGCTGCTTTTTATCCCCAAACTATGGAACACCCTGCCTCTGTACATCAAGCAGGCGAGTTCAGTAAATATTTTAAAAAGATCTGAAAACATACCTGTACAGTAAAAGCTTTTAGTTAACTCATCTTATCCTGTAGACTACTTTTCAGATTATTCTACATCTGCTACTATTGGAGGCGCAGCCAGCCAGAAAGCAGATGGGCTCCCCTATTAAGTCAGGTTCTGCTCAAGGTTTCTTCCTGGAATATGGGAGTTTTTCCTTGCCACAGTTGCCATATGGCGTGCTTGTGGGGGTAAAGGGTTAAGGCTGCCAGTCTTATGGCGTCATTTTCTATATTTTGATATGTTGCTAAGTGGATCATAAACAGCCCCAGCAATGAAGAAAAGTGATTGATAATGACTGACTGACTATTATTGTGTTACATGCTTCAAATGTAAAGCACTTTGAGCTGCATTCTGTGTATGAAAGGTGCTATACAAATAAAGCTTATTATTATTATTGTTACACACACACACACACGCACACACATGCACACGCGCACGCACACACACACACACACACACACACATAGGGATGGGCATCGTTAAGAAATTATTGATATTGATGCCATTGTCGAGTCTGCTTATCGATGCGATTCCTTATCGATTCCCATATCGATTCCTGTACCATTTGCTGAACACTTATAGGATGGCTTTGAGAGTTGTTGGCTTTGAATGTCTAACTTAAAGTGGTTTTAGACAATGAATACCAAGTGTGCAATATCAATACAGAACAGTGTTTCCCCTAGAATTTTTTCCAGCAGCGGTGCTGTTGATCGTAGGAAGCCCCCCCAGAAGATTCTGAAAAAATGACTCCTTAAATGATGACTTCTGGTGGATTTTGTCGAAAGAAATTGACAGATTGAGTTACAAATTCCCAAAATCACAGGCCACTGTACAAACTATTGCTATTTAGAATGTACAGTGCTGTGCACAAGTTATTTATTTATTTATGATACATGATACATTCACAAAAAATGTATGTCCTTGATTTTTCCTCTTTTTTTTAAATTAAGCAATTAAGATCAATTTCCAAAAGATTATTTGTATTCCTCCTTTCAGTCAATTTTAGCATGGTGTCTTAACTTTTGCACAGCACTGTATAAACTATATAGACTTCTCTTTCATGTCATTACACTGTATTGGTGCTGTGCAGGTCAAATTGAGTGCCTGTCACTTTAAGGTCGTGGACGGCCCGTGAGGCTTGCTTGATTCTCACGATTTTAAGCTAACTTAGTAGCGTTGTTGTGTATGGTGCATAAGGATATATGGATGAAATGAATTGTGTTTACCATGTCATTTGGTAAAATAAATGCTCAAAAGCCTAACAACTCGAAGCAAATCTATCTTGGATTATAGCAGATAAGTGTTTTGTAGCATTTCTATGATTTTGGTGAGCTCTACAGGAAATTACAAACTATCTCCAGATGTAAATGGTTGCGTATACTTTTACCAAAATTCAATTAACCACCACTAGGCTAGACCTTAGTTTCACAGCCCAGGTATGTTAGCAACACAGGGCTTGAAAGCATTGACTGTATAACAAACAAAAACGAAACAATGCGTGGAATTTATCTGGGAATAGGCTACTAAGCTAATAGAGCTACCTCGCTGGCTACTAAGCTAATAGAGCTCGCTGGCTACTAAGCTAATAGAGCTACCTCGCTGGCTACTAAGCTAATAGAGCTACCTCGCTGGCTACTAAGCTAATAGAGCTACCTCTCTGGCTACTGAGCTAATAGAGCTACCTCGCTGGCTACTAAGCTAATAGAGCTACCTCGCTGGCTACTAAGCTAATAGAGCTACTTCGCTGGCGTGTTTCATTTGGTTCCTTGGTTAACATAATGTAGGCTACGTTTTTTGCACAAAATTGCATCTGTAATAAACTTAAAACATAAACACAAACAAGCGTGATCTCCTGTGGAATCCCTGACTGCCTTCAGCGTTAGCCTACTATTATTTGTTGACATCGAGAACCTGAACAAAGCGGCAGCTGTTCCCGAAACACTTGCATGCGTTTTTAATTAGGCAATTTTGCAGCAAGCAGAATTCTAAGTGGCTGCTGCTGACTACATTGTAAGGAAACACTGCAGAAGTTGAATGCTTTAAAATTTCTAAATTTCGCATACTGTGACATCGTGCCGCGACGTGGGAATGGATGTTCGGAATCGTTAGTGGAATCGTTAACCTGTGTACGTGTACGATTCCGATGGATCGGAACGTTTGGAACCGGTTCCAAATCGGAAACTGGAACCGATTCCCAAGCCTACACACACACACATTACACTACACACACGCACATGCACACATACACACGCACTCACACTCACAACACTCACATACACACACACATTACACTACACACACACACACACACACACACACTACACACTCACAACACTCACACATTACACCACACACACGCACATGCACACACATACACACTACACACTGACAACACTCACATATACACACACACATTACATTACACACACACGCACTCACACTCACACATGGTGGCCAAGATCCTTCGACACATGAAATGAATGAAGTTCTGTGAGGTGCGTGCGTGCGTGCGTGCGTGGGATCACATGCCCATTGAGACCAACAGGGGCCCGGAATGAGAATTGTCTGCACTGCTGCCCTAGAACCTTCTAGTACCCCTCCACAGAACGTGGAGGGTTCTTGACTCTAGAAAGGTTCTGAAGAAGGCTTTTTAGTGGTAGCTTGTTCCAGAGAGGTTTTCCAGAGGGTGCTTTAGTAGTAATCTGTTCAAGAAAGGTCCATTAAAGGGTCATAGAATGCAAAACCGAGTTTCCTTTATAGTTGAATAACGGCAGTTCGGTATGTAAAATAAACATGCAGGGAACCTCAACATTCCATTGTCACCTCCTTCGTATAGAAATCTCACAACTTCAACCTGCCTCTTTCTTTGAAATGGGCCAATCGCAATCAAGCCAATAGGTGTTGACAACTCAGTGAATCAACTCAGTGAATCCAAATAGAGCTAATAGGTGACGACAACTCAGTGAATCAACTCAGTGAATCGCTATGGAGCTAATAGATCACCACAACTCAGTGAATCAACTCAGTGAATCGCTATTGGGAATTTCAAAACCGTGTCAAAAAATTGCACGGGAAATTGTATGCCGATCTAGTATGCCTTGATCTTAGGAATTTTCCCCTTATAAAAGCTAATAAACTGCCCCTAAATGCACTTTGAAACATAAGTAAATGTCTGCTTAAATTTAGTGAAGACTTTAGTTTCCCAGTTATTGATTATTTTGACAAGATTAGCTCTTAGTATATGAGTAGAACTGACCCCCAAACTCATTTCTTTCAAGAGTGGATTGAAATTACGTCTGACGTAATAAAGGCGTGCAACTTCATTGGTTGAAATCCCAATCCCACGGAAATCCCAATTAAATGAATGGTGAATGAACTAGTCTACAATTGATTGTGGCAGTTGTAAATTGATAGACTTTGACATCGTAGGCCTAAGACTAGATTGTTTGCAAGGACTGCTGCGCACCCCGGGTGTAGGCAGACAAGCTGCAAGCAATCAGTGAGATGATCCATCAATCATCATCAGACTGCAAGCCTTATAGCCTCTACACCAGTGTTTCTCAAACTTTTTCAGACGAAGGACCACTAACCAATAAAAAATAAACGCACAGACCATCTAGCTAAAAAAAAGATTAGACCTACTTCAACAGTAGGCTATATTAGCCTACACAATAGGCCTACTCACTGAACCACCTTGCTTATTGTCTTTGCACTTTGCTTATTGTGTCAGAGGATTCATATGATTTAAACTGGCATATCTTACATAGACAGTGTTGCAGAGCTGTTTAGATTTACATACAAGTTGGTTCAATATTGCAAACAACTCATCTATGTTATATTTTACCACATCTGCTCGCAGACCACTTGGGATAGCTTCCGGACCACCAGTGGTCCCCGGACCACACTTTGAGAAACACTGCTCTACACAAAGGTAAGAACGCGCCTTAATGTAGGTGTACTTTGTTTATTTATTTGTGTACCGTCTTCCAGCGGGCAGACCTCAGCTAAAGTGTAGCTATGTAAGAGAGACCTTTTGCGGGCTAGCTGCATGTTTTAGCGAGTTAACTAAAGTTTGTTGTCTGAGCTGTCACCCAGCCAGCCAGCCAGCCTGTTATTGCACTACTTTAGTGGAAACTGGACAGACAAACAGTATAGTTTAGCATTACCAAAGATCCTTTATTAACCGTTTCTGGTGTGGCCTACTTTGGCCGCGCAGGTTAGACACCAAAGCAACGTTTCATAAGTTGGAAATCAAACACATGACACGCACAAACAGGCAGCACACTTTTATAGCACACCATATAGCTTATGGCAGCTAGGTAGAATAGGCCTACTAATAAAATTGTTATTAGTAGGCCTAGCCTAGGCCTAGCTGCCATAAGCTATATGGTTCGCATTAGCTGCTAGATGTAATGCAAAGTAACACTGCAGGGTAATTCTTCAACTATGATCCTTTTCTTGTCCTTGAAAGAAATAAGAAAAACTAAAAAATATTTAGCCTACTACTTTTTTGTTTTTGGTGGTGGAAATGACATGGTGACGTGGTGGAAATGACATTGCCCTAAAAACACAGTTTATTTGCTTCATAGTAGGCCTACTAAAGAATCTAGTAGAAAAAAAACCCATCATAATTACATAACATATGGCAGGGACACATTTTTGTTTTAAATCTTAATGCTTTTAAATCTTAAATTTGTCTATGTATGTCATGTCATCTCCACCACACTTTGTCATTTCCATCACAACACATATTTTAAGTTAAACATGTAAAAATAATACAACATGCATTTCTGGAAAATTAATAAATGTAATATTTTGGCTGATATGTGTAATATTTAATAAAATACATTTGGAACAGTAGATGTTATTTTTGCTTGAAAACACAAGTTTTGTTGTATTTTGGAAACGTGTGATTGGGCAGTCGTGGCCTACTGGTTAGGGCTTCGGACTTGTAACCGGAGGATTGCTGATGTGCCCTTGAGCAAGGCAGAGATCCACCTTAAAAGAAATAAATCTGCCAAAACCCACCACTTCATTCTCCAGCCTAATTATAGTTGTAACTGGGCTTGTGAAATAACATCTGGGCATTTGTTGGACTGACCTACGTTGCGTACCTTAGTGTTAACATCACAGAACAAGGTACAATGCTCCGTTCAACCACTCTACCACCCCTTTAAAGGTTTGTTAGTGGTATTCTGTTTCAGAAAGGTTCTACAGAGTGGTGTTTTTTGTTGATGTTAAACAGGAATGTGTGCCGTGCTGTGGAAGCAGGAATGCGTCCAAAGTGAAGTCGGATCTCCAGCGTGACAGTTCAGCCTAAACAGGGAGTGATTAAGGAGTGACAGGAACCCATAAAAGGCCTTTTAGGAGAGAGAGGGAAGAGAGGACAGGACAGACAGAGGAAAGAAGAGGGGGAAGAGAGGACAGGAGAGGACAGACAGAGGAAAGAAGAGGGGGAAGAGAGGGGAAGGGCGGAGGAGGGGGAGAGAAAGGGAGGAGAGGATGGGAAACGAGATAAGAGTGAAAGAAGAGCGAGAAAGAGAGAGATGGAGAGGAGAGATGGAGAGGAGATGGAGAGAGAGATGGAGAAAGAGATGGAGAGAGAAAGAAAGGGTCAGAGAGAGAAAGGAGAGATGGAGAGGAGAGATAGATGGAGAGAGAAAGAAAGGGTCAGAGAGAAAGGAGAGATGGAGAGGAGAGAGAGATGGAGATGGAGAGGAGAGAGAGATGGAGAGATGGAGAGATGGAGAGAGAGAGATGGAGAGGAGAGAGAGATGGAGATGGAGAGGAGAGATAGATGGAGAGAAAGAAAGGGCAGAGAGAGAAAGGATGGAGAGAGAGAGAGATGGAGAGGATGGAGAGGAGAGATGGAGAGATGGAGAGGAGAGATGGGAGGGAGAGAGATGGAAGAAAAAAGAGGTTAGAGAGAGAAAGGAGATGGAGAGGAAAAGGAGAGAGATGGAGAGGAGAAAGATGGGGAGAGAAAAAAGGAGAGATGGAGAGGAGAAAGAGAGAAAAAAACTGAAAAAAGAACACGATGAATAGTTAGTGTTGCATGTTAAGTTAGCCAGCAGTTAGCACTAGCGGCGGGATCTCGAACGTTAACGGTAGTCTGTGTTCAGATTAAAGCACATCTTTGCTTCAATCTGACATCACCTATGGTCGTAACATGTCCCAAAGGCAAAAGCAAAAGCTTCACCTTTATCATACTCATCTGCTCTTGTCTAGATACTTCATGAGGAGGGAATGAAATGTATTTCCAAAAAAGGAGTATAAGCAGGAAGCCAGACAGTTTGAATGGCAGCACTCCGACTAGGTGTTAGTGACATGTTAGAACCCGTTTATAAGCAATGGGGATTTTTTTTAAGGCCAAGATGAAATTAAGTGAAATGTGTACTTTGGATGAAATAAACTTTTCAATATTTTGCAAAGTTTGGCTGTGTTGATTTGATCAGCAGTAGGCTACATTTAAACGTGTAAAAAAATACAATAGTATAATTATACACATAATAATAATAATTAATAGTAATAGTGTCCACTGCAGTACTGTTTACCTGTACTGTTACTGTAAATTGAGCTACAGTAGTGGTACTGTAAATCTGAATTCTGAATTACAGTTAGTTACTGTAAAAAAACACTGAAACATCTAACAGTGTTTGATTTGTTTTGATTTGATTTGAGAGAGAGGAGAGAGAAAGGAGAGAAGGAGAGATAGAGAGAGAGAAAGGAGAGATAAAGAGGAGAGAAAAGAGAGAGAGAAAAGAGAGATAGGAGCGAAAGAGAGGAGAGAGAGAAAAGAGAGATAGGAGCAAAAGAGAGGAGAGAAAGAAAAGAGATAAAGAGACAAAGAGGAAAGAGAGATAGGAAAAAGAGATAGGGCAAAAAAAAAAGAGGAAGAAAGAAAAGAGATAAAGAGGAAGAAGAAAAAGAGGAAGAAAAAAAAGAAGATAGGGAGATGAAGGAAGGAGGAGAGAGAGAAAAGAGAGATGAGCAAAAGAGAGGAGAAAGAAAAAAGGAGAGAAAGAGGAGGAGAGAAGAGAAAGAGAGATGGGAGCCAAAGGAGGGAGAGAGAGAGAAAAGAGAGATAGGAGCGAAAGAGAGGAGAGAGAGAAAGGAGAGATGACCGTGTGGAGAGAGAGAGGGAGGAATATTTTGAGCATTCAGCAAACCAAAACACCTGGCTACAAAGAGAACAAAGAATCAGAGCCCATAGCCTACACATAGAAACAGTGCCCGTAGCCTACACATAGAAACAGTGCCCATATAGCACGTGCAAAACAAGAAACATGCCCATAGCCTACATAGGAAACAGTGCCTACTCCCACCAGTGCCCATAGCCCCATACCTGCACATAGAAACAGTGCCCATAGCCTCCACATAGAAACAGTGCCCATAGCCTACACATAGAAACAGTGCCCATAGCCTCCACATAGAAACAGTGCCCATAGCCTCCACATAGAAACAGTGCCCATAGCCTCCACATAGAAACAGTGATCATAGCCTACACATATAAAACAAGTGACCATAGCCTACTACACGTAGCCTACACATAGAAACAGTGCCCATAGCCTACACATAGAATCAGTGCCCATAGCCTCCACATAGAAACAGTGACCAAAGCGCATGGTCACTAGTCAAAAGCTTATTTAAATTAAGTAGGATGTCCAGTAAACATTGGGAGTGTTTTCGTTATCAAACATTGGGCGGATGGCGCAACAAGGCGTTCCTAGGTTTCTTAATCAGTCATGGGTGTGTTTTGGGCATAACATAATTTAAACCAATGAGAATGACATCTGTCATTCACCTTAACAGCAAGCAGCGCAACTTCCAACAGTGCATCGATATTTTGATAGTCACCGGCGCATTTGAAGGAATCTACTTGCATGCAATACTAAAACCTAGCAGAGTATATAGCCCACACACATTTGCACTCGTCTATTATTTGAACTCATTGGCAAAGTACTAACTAACATAATGGCAAGTTGCATCTCAAGTTAACTCTGGGGTAGCAAAAATCAAAGTGTACCGCCTTCACATACCGGAGATAAGTATAAGTATATATACTCTTTTGATTTGTTCTCTGCATTTATCCCAATCCGTGAATTAGTGAAACACACTCAGCACACAGTGAACACACAGTGAGGTGAAGCACACACTAATCGGAGCAGTGAGCTGCCTGCAACAACAGCGGCACTTTCGAGGGAGCAGTGAGGGGTTAGGTGCCTTGCTCAAGGGCACTTCAGCCCGTGCCTACTGGTCGGGTTCAAACCGGCAACCCTCCGGTTACAAGTCTGAAACGCTAACCAGTAGGCCACGGCTGCCCCCACTATCACAGTATCCACTCGAAGGCAGAGGACAAAAGTGTGTAGAGCAAAACGTTTGCTTTTCCGATTTTGTCGTCCTCACAAGAGTTTAACAGGTGTGATAATTCCAAATCCCCATGTTATTTTCCCATAAGAAAAATCCCAAGATAACGAATCTCCTTATATAGGCAAAGATGGTAGATTTTTGCAGGTGAACTTCAGAGGTCTATTTGAAAAAATGTAGGCGTCAAAAAGCTGGCCGATGCCCATCTTTATGCAAATGAGTCCATTGTACACGACGCGACTATCCAATGAAAGCACGAGGTTGTTGGTCCGTTGTTGTACCACAATGGTGCAAAATGTTTTAACAATCTCTTCTACGACCACCTAGTAGTCCATAAAACAAGCGAAACTAGGATTTGGAGGAATTTATTGACTGTTGGTATTTCTGGTGAGGATTTGAGATTGCATTGAGTAGTTTAAATAAAACAAGACTTCAAAATGGCTTGCAAACTCAACCTCACCTCTGCAAACACACACACACACTCAACTCAACCCCACTTCTGCAAAAACACACACACACACACTCAACCCCACCTCTGCAAACACACACACACACACACACACACACACACTCAACCCCACCTCTGCAAACACACACACACACACACACACACACACAAAACTCATCCTATTATTACTCTTGTTCTTTACTTCTGTTAATTCTAGATCCTCTATACCCCCCCCCCCACACACACACTGATGATGAATATTGTGTGTTATTGATAATAATAATTTTCTTTAACTCATTGAATGCCAAGCTGTTTTCGGAAGCTTTGTCCTAGAGTGCTAGCAATCTAGACCACTGTTTTTCTACAGCCACAGCATATTCTGTGTTATAGCTATGAACACATACAATGGCTCGTTTGAAAGGTGAGACTTTAAGCTCTCAGTGGGTAAAACCGTCCCAAAGCTACACAAGTGGCTAGTTTTCATCAAATCACTGTTTTTTTCTAGAAATGGAGATATTGTAAGTCTTTTATGACCTGAGAAGTGTTGCCTGCAAAGTGTCTGGGAAGAGATCTAACGAGACCTGCCACCTAGTGATAAACCCACGAAAATAAATGACCTGATTTTGACCTGAAGCGTGCATGTCACTGATAGGCTAATCAGTGACTGATTCAAACAAAGCGGCAACCATCAAAGCAGAGTTAAGATCAAATGTCCAGATAAAATGCCCAGATCTTTTCATGCCTTTTCATGAGTTTTCGATCGTCATATATTTCATTTCCATTCATCACAGAGTTCCCAAAATCACATATAAGGTTGTGTTAGAGTGTCTAGTTTCGTAATTTAAAAAAAAAAAAAAGCGAAAACGTAATATTACAATGAGTTAATAGTCTTAGTATTGTGTGTTATTGATAATAATTATTTTCTTTAATAGTCTTACAGTATTGTGTGTTATTGATAATAATAATAGTTATTTTCTTTAATGGTCTTTCAGTATTGTGTATTAATGATAATAGTTATTTTCTTTAATGGTCTTTACAGTATTGTGTATTTATTGATAATAATAATTTTCTTTAATGGTCTTACAGTATTGTGTGTTATTAATAATAGTTATTTTTTTTAATGGTCTTACAATATTGTGTGTGTAGTATAGTATACAGTATTGTGTGTGTGTGATTTCAGAATGGAAATGGAAGAGACGGATGACAGAGAGGGGAAGAGAGAAGAAATGACCGAGAAGAGAGAGAGAGAGAGAGAGAGAGAGGAGAGAGAAATGACCCAGGAAAATGGGGGAGAGAGAGAGAGAGAGAGAAATGACCGAAGTGTAAGGGAGAAGAAAGTGTGGTAGGGAGAGAGAGAGGTGGGAGAGAGAGGAGAGAGAGTGGGGAGAGAGAGAGGAGGTGGGGAGAGAGAGAGGGAGAGAGGGGAGAGAGAGAGAGAGAGAGAGTGGGAGAGAGAGAGAGAGAGAGAGGAGAGAGAGGTGAGAGAGAGAGAGAGTGGGGGAGAGAGAGAGAGAGAGAGAGATGGGGGAGAGTGTGGGGAGAGAGAGAGAGCGTGGGGGAGAGAGAGAGAGGGGAGTGGGGAGAGAGAGAGATGGGGAGAGAGATGGGGAGAGAGAGTGGGG
>NC_063212.1:27327453-27343816 GCF_017589495.1 Alosa alosa | reverse complement strand
ACACACACATCATATATGTACACATATAATAATAATAATACATCATATATTGCATTACTACTAATACACACACACACATCATATGCTGTACACACACACACACATCATATGCTGTACACACACACACACACACACACACATCATATACACACATGTTGCTGGCTATTATTATCATATGTTGCACACACACACACACACATCATATATGTACACACACACATACATCATATGTTGTACATATATTATTATTATACACACCTACACTATATATGTTACACACACACACATCATATGCTGCACACACACACACACACACATCAGTATGCACACACACACATTTTATAGTGTACACACACACACACACACATATTATTAATTATATGTTGTATACACACACACACACTCCATATCATATATAAAATACACACACACACATACATCATCATAGCTGCACACACATACATTATATATGGACACACACACACATCATATATGTATATATTATTAATAATATTAATATCATATGTTGCACACATATACACACACATCATATAAAGTTGCATACACACACACACATCATATGCTGCATATTATTGACACACACACACACTATGTGCTGCACACACACACACACACACATCATATGCTGTACACACACACTGTCATTGCCATCATATGCTGCACACACACCCACACACATCATATGCTGCACACACACACACTCACACACACACACACACATCATATGTTGCACACACACACACACATTTCATATATGTTGCACACACACACACACACATTCATATAGCTGTACACACACACACACACACATCATATGCTGTACACACACACACATCATATAGTTGCATTAATATTGTTCCACACACACTATATGTTGCACTAATACACTCCACATCATATGCTGCACACACACACACACACACATCATATATACACACACCTCCACACACACAATAATAATATTAATACCCACATTATTAATCATATATGTTGTATTGTTTTCACCCACACACATCATATATATGTGCATGAAGGCGCCCACACTATATGTTGCAGCTTATTACACACACACACATCATCATATGTTGCACACACACACACACACACACACACACACACACACACACACATACATCATATGTTGCATACACACACATTACACATCATATGGCTGGGCTTATTACCCCACACACTATGTTGCACACACACACACACACATCATATGCTGCACACACACACACACACACACACATGCACACACATACATCATATATGCACACACACACACACACATCATATGCTGTACACACACACACACACATCATATGCTGCACACACACACACACACATCATATGCTGTACACATTGGCTGTTACTACTACCATCATATGCTGCACACACACACACACACACACACACACACACACACACATACATCATATGCTGTACATACACACATACACACACACACACACACACACACACACACACACACACATATCATATATGGGGTTGTAATACACACACATCATAGGAAGGGTACACACACACACATCATATGTTGCACACACACACATCATATGCTGCACACACATACTATATGCTGCACACACACACACACACATCATATACACACACACACACACACACACATCATATGCTGTACACATACACACACACATCATATGCTGTACACACACACACACATTGGCAGGCGACACACACACACATCATATGGTATACACACACACACATCATATGTTGTACACACACACACACATCATATGTTGCACACACACACATCATATGTTGCACACACACACACACACATACATACACATACATATACATATATATATTATTATTATTATTATTTACATTTACATACTTACACTTACATTATATGCTATATTTGTTAATTTACATACACATATGACATATTTCATATAATTATACTATATACATATATATACTTCATAATTTCTCTTACATATATTTCACATTTCATATATATTATTATTATTTCATTTACATATATATTATTATTATTATTTCTATATTTATATATATTTTATATATATACATATATTTTACATTTACACACATACATATATATACACATATATATATATATTATTAATTTACATTTACACACACACATACATATTTCACATTTCACATACTCTACATTTCCTCTCATACATACATATACATATACTTACATACACATACACACTATATTTCTTACATACACATATACATATACATATAATATTATTATTATTATATATACTTTACATTCTTTACACATATTATACATATTACTATATTTGTTATTAATTTACACTTACACATATACACACATATACACATTTCATTTCTCATATACTTATATTTCATATACATACATACATATACTTTATATATTTACATACACATATACATATTATTAGTTACCTTACATATACATATTATTACTATTATTACACATTATATATACACATACACACACACACACACACATTATATAAGCATATAATATTATTATTACATTATATGTTGTATTAATATATTATTATTATTATTATTATTATATATATACACACATACACACACATCAATATATGTTGCATTAATATTACACACACACACATCATATGTTGCATACACACACACACACATATCATATGTTGCATATTATTACACATTATTATTATCATGTTGTACACATATTATTGACATCATAGGTTGTATATTACATACACATTATATATGTACACATATATACACATATCATATGTTGTAATATATATTACACACATATTATATAAGTTGCACACACACACATATTATTATTATTACATTTATATATGTATATACACACACACACACATCATATGCTGCACACACACACACACACATCATATGCTGCAATAATAATGTTCCACACACATCATATGCTGCATTGACACACACATCATATGCTGCACACACACACACACACAATTCATATCATATGCTGCACACACACACACACACACACACACATATGCTGCACACACACACACACACATCATATGCTGCACACACACACACACATCATGCTGCACACACACACACACACACATCATATGCTGCACACACACACACACACATCATATGCTGCTATTTGACACCCACATCATTTTACACACACACACACACACACACACACACATATGCACACACACACACACATCTATTCCCCCACCTCCCACACACACACATATGCACACACACACACACACATCATATATGCTGCACACATTGTTACACACACATCATATGCTGCACACACACACACACATCATATGCTGCACACACACACACACACACACATCATATGCTGCACACACACACACACACACACACATCATATGCTGCACACACACACACACATCATATGCTGCACACACACACACACACACACATCATATGCTGCACACACACACACACACACACACATCATATGCTGCACACACACACACACACATCATATATGCTGCACACACACACACACACACATCATATGCTGCACACACACACACACACATCATATGCTGCACACACACACACACACATCATATGCTGCACACACACACACACACACACACATCATATGCTGCACACACACACACACACACATCATATGCTGCACACACACACACACACATCATATGCTGCACACACACACACACACACACACACACACACACACACACATCATATGCTGCACACACACACACACACACATCATATGCTGCACACACACACACACACACACACATCATATGCTGCACACACACACACACACACACACACACATCATATGCTGCACACACACACACACATCATATGCTGCACACACACACACACATCATATGCTGCACACACACACACACACATCATATGCTGCACACACACACACACACACATCATATGCTGCTGCACACACACACACACACTGCACCCACACACACACATCATATGCTGCACACACACACACACACATATGCTGCACACACACACACACACACATCATATGCTGCACACACACACACATCATATGCTGCACATCATATGCTGCACACACACACACACACACATCATATGCTGCACACACACACACACACACACACATCATATGCTGCACCACACACACACACACACATCAATTAGTATGCCGTACACACACACACACACATCATATGCTGTACACACACACACACATCATATGCTGCACACACACACACACACATCATATGCTGCACACACACACACACACACATCATATGCTGCACACACACACACACATCATATGCTGCACACACACACACACATCATATGCTGCACACACACACACACACATCATATGCTGCACACACACACACACACATCATATGCTGCACAACACACACACACACATCATATGCTGCACACCACACACACACACATCATATGCTGCACACACACACACACACATCATATGCTGCACACACACACACATCATATGCTGCACACACACACACACACACACATCATATGCTGCACACACACACACACATCATATGCTGCACACACACACACACACATCATATGCTGCACACACACACACACACATCATATGCTGCACACACACACACACACACACACATCATATGCTGCACACACACACACACACATCATATGCTGCACACACACACACACACACACACACACACACACACACACATCATATGCTGCACACACACACACACACACACACATCATATGCTGCACACACACCCACATCATATGCTGCACACACACACACACACATCATATGCTGCACACACACACACACACACACACACACACACACACACACACACATCATATGCTGCACACACACACACACACCCACATCATATGCTGCACACACACACACACACACATCATATGCTGCACACACACACACATCATATGCTGCACACACACACACACATATGCTGCACACACACACACACACATCATATGCTGCACACACACACACACACACACATCATATGCTGCACACACACACACACATCATATGCTGCACACACACACACACACATCATATGCTGCACACACACACACACACACATCATATGCTGCACACACACACACACACATCATATGCTGCACACACACACACACACATATGCTGCACACACACACACACATCATATGCTGCACACACACACACACACATCATATGCTGCACACACACACACACATCATATGCTGCACACACACACACATCATATGCTGCACACACACACACATCATATGCTGCACACACACACACACACATCATATGCTGCACACACACCCACACACATCATATGCTGCACACACACACACATCATATGCTGCACACACACACACACACATCATATGCTGCACACACACACACACATCATATGCTGCACACACCCACACACATCATATGCTGCACACACACCACACACATCATATGCTGCACACACACACACATCATATGCTGCACACACACACACACATCATATGCTGCACACACACACACACACATCATATGCACACACACACACACATCATATGCCGCACACACACACATCATATGCTGCACACACACACACACATCATATGCTGCACACACACACACACATCATATGCTGCACACACACACACACATCATATGCTGCACACACACACACATCATATGCTGCACACACACACACACACATCATATGCTGCACACACACACACACACACATCATATGCTGCACACACACACACACACATCATATGCTGCACACACACACACACACACACACACACACACACACACACACATCATATGCTGCACACACACACACACACATCATATGCTGCACACACACACACACATCATATGCTGCACACACACACACACATCATATGCTGCACACACACACACACATCATATGCTGCACACACACACACACATCATATGCTGCACACACACACACACACACATCATATGCTGCACAATACACACACACACACACACATCATATGCTGCACACACACACACACACACATCATATGCTGCACACACACACATATGCTGCACACACACACACACATCATATGCTGCACACACACACACACACATCATATGCTGCACACACACACACACATCATATGCTGCACACACACACACACACACATCATATGCTGCACACACACACACACACACACATCATATGCTGCACACACACACACACATCATATGCTGCACACACACACACATCATATGCTGCACACACACACACACATCATATGCTGCACACACACACACATCATATGCTGCACACACACACACACATCATATGCTGCACACACACACACACACATCATATGCTGCACACACACACACACACATCATATGCTGCACACACACACACACACATCATATGCTGCACACACACACACACACATATATGCTGCAATACAATAATAATACACATCATATGCTGCACACACACACACACACATCATATGCTGCACACACACACACACATCATATGCTACACACACACACACATCATATCCTGTCACACATTTCACATCATATGCTGCACATTCATATGCTGCACACACACACACACACATCATATGGCACACACACACACACACATCATATGCTGCACACACACACACACATCATATGCTGCACACACACACACATCATATGCTGCACACACACACACACACATCATATGCTGCATTAATAATGACACACACATCATATGCTGCACACACACACACACACATCATATGCTGCACACACATCATATGCTGCACACACACACACACATCATATGCTGCACACACACACACACACATATGCTGCACACACACACACACACACACATCATATGCTGCACACACACACACACATCATATGCTGCACACACACACACACACACATCATATGCTGCACACACACACACACACATCATATGCTGCACACACACACACACATCATATGCTGCACACACACACACATCATATGCTGCACACACACACACACATCATATGCTGCACACACACAGGGGCTCTTCCTTCCTGTCTGCATTCGAGATTCCTCAAAAGAGGCAGAGCCACAGGGATTCAACAGGTAAATCTTACAGGGATTTACAATAATTACTTACACTCTTACACACACACACACATACATATTACACACATATTACACACTCTTTCAATTTCACACACACACTTTACACTCATATACTTACACACACACACTCTTACACAACACATTACACACATTACATTTTACACTTGCTAAAGAATACACACATACATTTCAAGCATACATTACATATTATTATTATTACATTGAGCACACATATACACACACACACATCATATGCTGCACACACACACACACACACACACACACACACACACACACACACACACACACACACATCATATGCTGCACACACACACACACACATCATATGCTGCACACACACACACACACACATCATATGCTGCACACACACACACACATCATATGCTGCACACACACACACACATCATACACACACACACACACACACACACACACTGCACACACACACACACACACACATATGCTGCACACACACACACATCATATGCTGCACACACACACACACATGCATGCTGCCACACACACACACATCATATGCTGCACACACACACACACATCATATGCTGCACACACACACACACATCATATGCTGCAATAATACACACAATATGCACACATATGCTGCATTGACACACACACACATCATATGCTGCACACACACACACACATCATATGCATACACACACACACACACATATGCTGCACACACACACACACATCATATGCTGCACACACACACACACATCATATGCTGCACACACACACACACATCATATGCTGCACACACACACACACATCATATGCTGCACACACACACACACATCATATGCTGCACACACACACACACATCATATATGCTGCACACACACACACACATCATATGCTGCACACACACACACACACATCATATGCTGCACACACACACACACACATCATATGCTGCACACACACACACACATCATATGCTGCACACACACACACACATCATATGCTGCACACACACACACACACACACACACACACATGTCTGCATTTCGAGATTCCCAATCAGAAAGAGGCTGAGCACACACACACATAGTCAATCACATTATGCACACACACACACACACACTTACACTTGCACACTCACACACACACATACATATGCTGCACACACACACACACACACACACACTCACACACACACACACACACTTCACATTAATTTTACACTCACACTCACACTCACTCACACTCACACACACACACACACACATACACTGTACATTATTAACACACATCATATGCTGCACACACACACTCACATTACATGTTGCACACACACATGCCATTACTAACCACACTGCACACACACAGATCTCATGCCACTTGGGTTAGGCAGACACACACACATACAACACACACACAACACACACTTCACACTCACACTTGAACACTCACACCACACTCACACTTTACACACACTCACACACACACTCACACACACACACACACACACACACACAGAAAAAGGAAAATAGTCAAAGAGCCTTCACACACAGTAAGCGCTCAAAGGCTGCTGTTCTTTCATCCTCAAATCAGAGGACCTCTTTCTTTTCTTTCCAAAAAGTACATTTTGTGCATTTGTGTGTGAGCTCAAGACCCCATTGGAGATCAGGTCAGTAGTTCCAAGAACTATAGCAGGAACCATAAGAACTTGGGCCAAACTGCAGGAACCACTCAACAAAGCTGCAAAAATGTACCCAATAAAAATAACCTACACATACAGCTAACATCACTTCACCATCCGTTAGCTGCCTGTGCCCTGGGTACACTGTAAAAAAAACATGGACAACCCAGGCTCCAGAAACGGACACAAAACAACTTGGTCCAACCTTGCCCATAAAAACATCACAAACTGTTCCAGCAAATCACCAACGCTGAGCGCGTTTGGGACAGTTTCAATTGCACGGGAGGAAGGGGGAGGGAATAGCAAGCTAGCTCTGTTTTGTTTGAACGTCAACAGAAGTGATGTTACCCTGCATCGCTAGAACCTTTACATCAGTAGCCGTTCCTATTCACTTTCCATGTTCTGTGCTAACATTAGCTAGCTAGCTATCTCTGTCAACAGGCAAATGTAATTATTTTTTCCGTGTCCAGAGAGTGTTTTATTGACATCACACACAAGCAATGACAATGAAACAGTATACTAAATTATATGCATCTTCTCGTATTGCTTATTCAAAGAGAAGTTTATGTTGTGACAATCGATGACAGTAAAACAGTAAACATCTGCAGTACACTCTGCTTATTCAAAGAAATGTTTTGGTGTTACGGACACGTCTATTTAGGATTTCAGAACTAGTGCCATTCCATTCTATTGGCAAATCACTTTATGATTCAGCTTGATAACTAAAGAATCTTTGCTGCCATCATTCATACACCTAGAGGTCAAGGATCAAAGGTCTTCACACTGGGTTTTCTCAGAGCCTGTCTGTTTGTGTGTGTGTGTGTGTGTCTGTCTGTTTGAATGTGTGTGTGTGTGTGTGTGGAGTGTGTGTGACTGTTGACTGAATGTGTGTGTGTGTTAGTAATGGGCGAATGTGTGTGTGTGTGTGTGTGTGTGTGTTAGTAATGGGCGATATAAACGATATGTGATAAACAAAAGCGATAGCGATACAAAATTGGCCAACGATATAAATATTAATTCTATTGCACTATCGCAATAATGCATGTTGATGACGCATCTACCTGCGAAATTTAGAGCCACGAGCTGCAACTGGCTGCAAACAGCAACAAAATGAGTCAACATGACTGAAAGTGAAACGGAGGAGCTGGTGCAACATCCATTATGTGGACGTGGTTCGGATTTAAGCCGTCCGACGAGCAGCAGCAAACTATACCCTGTAGAGGAGAGGTGGGCAAACTACGGCCCGCCACACACTTTAATCCGGCACGCCAAGCATTTCATTTGGTTATCATAGACTGCTTGCAATTTTTCCTGCGATAGACGACGTGACAGACAACAGGGGCAGCCGTGGCCTACTGGTTAGGGCTTTGGGTGTGTAACCGAAGGGTTG
Source organism: Alosa alosa (assembly GCF_017589495.1). Classification (NCBI taxonomy): domain Eukaryota; kingdom Metazoa; phylum Chordata; class Actinopteri; order Clupeiformes; family Clupeidae; genus Alosa; species Alosa alosa. The sequence continues at coordinate 27,333,508 of NC_063212.1, read as the reverse complement.
TCATTATTAGCATTTAAATTATATGAAACATTAAACATTCGCCCGCCGGCCAATTTTCAAAACCCAATGTGGCCCTTGGGCCAAAAAGTTTGCCCACCCCTGCTGTAGAGTGCGTGTGGGGTAATCTGTTCTACCCCCTGCTGTAGAGTGCGTGTGGGGTAATCTGTTCTATCCCGTGCTGTAGAGTGTGTGTGGGGCAACAGGTCTGTTATACCCCCCCTGCTGTAGAGTGTGTGGGGCAACAGGTCTGTTCTACCCCCTGCTGTAGAGTGTGTGGGGCAACAGTTCTGTTCTACCCCCTGCTGTAGAGTGTGTGGGGCAACAGTGCGGTAATCTGTTCTACCACCTCAAAATGAAATATGTCATTGAATACCAGCATTGCCAAGCTTTTTATTTGTTAAAGTCTCTGCAGCTAGTGTACTTGAATTTTATTTATCTGGAATATTATGTTGTATATTTTCATGTCAATAAGACAACTGATGCTAAAGCCAGTAAGTTCCTTAATGTGTTGGACAGTTTAGAGCTAAAAGCAGCATGTTACAGGACCCACCCACAACCTTGGCAACACCCTCGATCTAGTCATTTCTAGAGGGATAGAAGTCACAGACTTATCAGTAAATGATATAAATATGTCTGATCATCATTGTGTATCTTTTAATGTAGTACTACATACTCCAAAATTCATCCCTAAATTGCAATCAAATCGCGACTTTGGACATTAGAGCAGAACAGCAGTTCATAGCTCTTATAGACTCCACAAATTTAGATATTTTACATCATCCCATTGATCAAATGGTAGAGGCTCTCAATCGAATTAGGGCCTCTGCTTGACAGAGTGGCACCCTTTAAAAACTAAAAAAAGGCCCTGTAGCAAACTGACACCTTGGATGAACGAAAATATCCATGATCTAAAAAAGATCATGTAGGAAAGCTGAGAGAACATGGAGAAAAACTAAGTTACAGGTTCACCGTGCCATTCTCTAAAAGAAAAAAATTGCAAATTATAATAGAGCTATTCGAATGAGAGGAGGAACCACTTCTCTAAGGTAATTGCTGAAAAACAGTGGAAACTCTAGGGTGTTGTTCTCTACCATTGATAGGCTATTGCATCAAACACCTTTTGATACACTCAGCCAGGCATCCTCTCTAAGATGCTAAGAATTTGCAGACTTCTTCAAAAACAAAGTCATTTCTATAAGGGAGGCTATTGGTAACATAAAGTAATATGTTTGATAGTACACCCAAAAACAGCCCCCAAAAATTAAGGTCCTTTAGCACTATTACTCAATCTGAGCTTGGTAAAATTATAACTCAAACCGCTCCTCAACATGTGTTTTAGATCCAATCCCTACTACATTCCTCAAAAAGTATATGATAGCTTAGCTCCCTTTTTTTCTCAAGGTAATAAATACCTCATTAGAAACAGGTATATTTCCAACTGCTTTTAAAACCGCTGTTGTGAAACCTTTACTTAAAAAAGTCAAATCTTGACCATACCAATCTGAGCAACTACAGGCCTATATCAAATCTATCGTTTTGAGCAAAGTACTTGAAAAGTTGTTTGTAATCAGTTAAATACCTTCCTCAACGAAAACAGTATCCTTGAAAAAAAATCCAATCAGGTTTTAGATCAAATCACAGCACAGAAACGGCTCTAGTAAAAAATAGTCAATGATCTCAGACTAGCTACCGACTCAAACAAAGTCTCAATCCTTATTCTTCTGGATTTGAGTGCATTTGACACCATTGATCATAGCATCCTAATTCACCACCTTGGCGAAGTGAGTGGGTCTCTCTGATAATGCTCTAAACTGGTTTCAAACCTACATTACTGGCAGAGATTTTTATATCAGTCTAGGAGATCATGTATCTGAAAAACATGACTTGCCTTTTGGTGTGGCCCAGGGAGCTGCCTTGGTCCCCTGCTTTTTTCTCTATATATGCTTCCATTGGGAAACGCCATAAGTCAGCATAATGTAAACTTCCCACAGCTACGCAGATGATACCCAATTGTATATCTCTGTGGAGCCAACTAACCCAGATGGCCTTTGCTCCCTCACTGCATGCCTAACCTCCATTAATCAGTGGATGAGCAAAAACTTTTTTGAAACTAAATGAAAACAGAGGTACTTCTGGTTGGACCAAAACTAAAGCGAGATATTATTCTTAGTAATCTGGGGAACTTGGCACACCAGGTGAAATCAAAAGTAACAAGCCTCGTGTCATCCTAGATGCAGAGTTAAGTTTTAAGCCCCATATCAGTAAAGTTACTCAGACAGCCTATTTCCACTTGAGAAACATTGCCAAAGTGCGGCCCTTCTTAACTCAACAAGATGCAGAAAACTAATTCACGCCTTTATCACTAGCAGGTTAGACTACTGCAATGCACTTTTCACTGGTCTTCCCAAAAAACATCTAAAGAAATTGGCACTCATACAGAACTCTGCGGCTAGACTTTTAACTAAGACTAAGAAGAGAGAACACATCACCCCTGTGTTGGCTGAACTGCACTGGCTCCTATTTCCTATAGAATTGATTTTAAGGTTATGTTAATTACTTACAAAGCTCTGAATAGCATAGCACCTTCATATATCTCTGAGCTTTTAATATCTTATCAACCACAAAGGAAACTTAGATCATCCAATTCAAATCTTTTAATCGCACCCAAAGTGCTCCACAAACAAAGTGGAGAAGCTGCGTTTATCCATTATGCCCCCAAACTATGGAACACCCTGCCTCTGTACATCAAGCAGGCGAGTTCAGTAAATATTTTTAAAAAAGATCTGAAAACATACCTGTACAGGAAAGCTTTTAGTTAACTCATCTTATCCTGTAGACTACATTTTCAGATTATTCTACATCTGCTACTATTGAGGGCTTAGCCAGCCAGAAGCAGATGGGCTCCCCCTATTAAGTCAGGTTCTGCTCAAGGTTTCTTCCTGGAATATGGGAGTTTTTCCTTGCCACAGTTGCCATATGGCGTACTTGTGGGGGTAAAGGGTTAAGGCTGCCAGTCTTATGACATGTCATTTTCTATATTTTTGATATGTTGCTGAGTATATCAACAGCAAAGAAAAGTGATTGATAATGACTGACTGACTATTATTGTGTTACATGCTTCAAATGTAAAGCACTTTGAGCTGCATTCTGTGTATGAAAGGTGCTATACAAATAAAGCTTATTATTATTATTATTATTATTATAAATTACAGTTTTGCACACTAAATGTTCTCAAAACTACTGAAAACTAAAATACTACGTTTCTTTCTTCCTTTTTTAAAAAATGTATGTGTGTGTGTGTGTGTGTGTGTGTGTGTGTGTGTGTGTGCAGGGATTAAAGTAAAAAAAACTTTAATCTTTAAACTTTAAACTTTAAAACTTGAGCCTGAACTTTTTTTTATGTGGGTAGTGGGTCATCCTGTGGCAGCCCCAAACCATAGGACTGCAGGACATCTTTTAATTCTAGCACAAGTGCTGAGGCATTGGATATATTCATTTTCCTGCACGCCAGGTGTTGCGTTTTTTTACTGTATTCTCATCTTCGTCAAAAAAACGAACGAGGACATTGAGGACTTGTTCGTGTTGGTGGCTTCATCGACATTTAAGGAAAACATGCAGTTTTTTAGCTTTTTCGTAATACGTCTTTTAAACTCTGGTGTTATGCCGTGTGTGTTCAAATAGCTGGCATGGAGATTAGATACTGACAGTTTAGTCCAGGGGTGTCCAAACTTTTTGACTCAAGGGCCACATTGGGTTTTGAAAATTGGCCAGCGGGACACACAACAAAAAATAATGTGTGTATATCTATTTTTTAAGTAAATATATATTTTATATAATTTAAATGACAAAGTAATTTTGTTGTAGAAAATTAATTTCTTAAGAAATACTGTTCATTTGATGTTTAATTCATTTATAAATGGTGCACTGTCACTTTAAGACTCTTTTGCCAGCTCCACTCAATAGCCTATGCTGTGCCTATGGCTTGTGCCCCTCTCACAGTTTATGAGTGGTCAGTAGTGGGAACTACTGTTGCCATCGCGATTTCCTTTTTAAAAGTGTCTTATTTAAAACGGAGATATCATTAATCAACAATGACAAGCCAGCTGGAACCTGCCGCTCTCTCCCTCTCATGCCCGCTCAAATGCGTTCCCAATTAAATGGAGTTGCATAACGTAGTTAGATCTGCTGCAATGGAGATACTATGTATCTCGATGTAACAAGCTTTTTTGACATTGACATTGCAATCGCTCTCTAAGAAGAGTGTAAAGCAGTTTGCAGTAGCCAAAAGTTACTCACAACGTCTTCTATCCCTGGAAAAAGCGGGGGAAAAAATAGCGAGCGCCTATGATAACCTAATTAAATGCTCGGCGGGTCAGATTAAAGTGCGTGGCAGGCTGTCGTTTGGACACCCCTGGTTTAGTCAAAGCAATTTTGTCTTCAGCTATTTTTTTGCATAAATTCACCAGGGGTTGGGCGAGCTTGAAAGACAGATCATTCTCTCTTCGCGATGAACGTGCATACGCCAGATTTTCAAGTCACACACGGGTCAGTTATTGATGCCCGGTACATCAGCTGTGGTTGTTGCTCCCGGTAAACGCTGTTGTGTGTGGGGAGGCCGAACAGCAGCTCTGTGAGCGGGTCTGACTCATGTCGTGGAAGCACTTTTCTGCCGCTAGTTGCATACTAGCTTTCTCAAGCAGAGTGCAGAAGCACCCGGTTCTCTCAACTTTTACACCAGCTACTAAAAGGCCAACTGTCCTTCCCTATCTCTTCTATCCAGGTCCAGGGGATGATATCTTACCCCAGACCCGTTCTTTTAATTGGCTAATATGTTAGTTTGAAGATTTTTTTTCTTGGCAGCCGACGCAACACCTCGAAAAGCCGATGGGGATGAATGCTGGAGTCTTTTTTAAATATAAGATTTTTTTTCTCAGCCAAACGCTGAATGCTGGAAATCCAGCACGGTGCCGGAATACTTTAATCCCTGTGTGTGTGCGTGTGCGTGTGCGTGTGCGTGTGAGTGTGAGTGTGAGTGTGAGTGTGAGTGTCGGCGTCTTGGCGTCGCGTGTGATAGCAAAAGTGTGGTAATTGCGTCGCGTCGTGTGTCTTACCATATTCTCTGCATCTGTGATGAAGATGGCACATCTCTGGGCTTGCATGAAGGAAAGGATGGTGGCTGCAATCTTCCTCAGTAACGTCTCCAAACACTGCTGCTCCTCAAAGATCACACTGGCAAGGTCTAGCAGGACCTACACACACAACACGCTTTTTTACACTGCATGAATACTTTACACAAACACAAACACACACATTCGTTAATTGATGTCTTTATCTTTTCCATGATATATCTTTCTTAGATGTTGCACTTTAATTAGATACTTAGTACTGAAATATGTGTGTGTGTGTGTGTGTGTGTGTGTGTGTGCGTGCATGTATCCAGGTAATTTCTAGGTAGGTAATTTGTGTGTGTGTTTGTGTGTATGTGTGTGTGTCTGTGTATATGTGTGTGAGTGAGTGTGTGTGTGTGTGTGTGTGTGTGTGAGAGAGAGTCTGTGTGTGTGTGTATGTGAGAAAGAGTGTGTGTGAGTGTGTATGTGTGTGTGTGTGTGTGCGTGAGAGAGAGAGAGAGTTTGTGTATCCAGGTCATTTGTGTGTGTGTGTGTGTGTGTGTGTGTGTGTGTGTGAGAGTGGAGTGGGAGTGTGTGTGTGTGTGTGTGTGTGTGTGTATGTGTGTGTGTGTGTGTGTGTGTGTGTGTGTGTTTGTGTGCGTGAGAGAGAGAGTTTGTGTATCCAGGTCATTTTGTGTGGGTGTGTGCATGACAGTGTGTGTGTGTGTGTGTATGTGTATGTGTGTGTGTGCGTGTGCGTGTGCGTGTGCGTGTGCGTGCGTGTGTGTGTCTGTGTGTTTGTGTGTACACATGCCTGGTTGCGTCGGTTCTCCAGCTGTGAGGTCTCGTACAGCTGTGCATTGTGTAACACGATTCCTGAAAAGGCCAAGTAGGCGGAGAAATCCTGTAGAAACAACCAATCAGAGGAGCCCAAACAGTCACCAACC
>NC_063212.1:27319953-27322453 GCF_017589495.1 Alosa alosa | reverse complement strand
ATGTGTGTGTGTGCACCCATGTGTGTGTGTGTGCACCCATGTGTGTGTGTGTGTGTGTGCACCCATGTGTGTGTGTGTGTGTGTGTGTGTGTGTGTGTGTGTGTGTGTGTGTGTTGCACCCATGTGTGTGTGTGTGTGTGTGTGTGTGTGTACCCATGCCATGATGTGTGTAACCTGTGTGTGTGTGTGTGTATCCATGCCATGATGTGTGTGAGCCTGTGTGTGTGTGTGTATCCATGCCATGATGTGTGTGTGCCCGTGTGTGTGTGTGTATCCATGCCATAATGTGCGTGTGCCCGTGTGTGTGTGTGTGTACCCATGCCATGATGTGTGTGAGCCCGTGTGTGTGTGTGTGCACCCATGCCATGATGTGTGTGAGCCTGTGTGTGTGTATCCATACCATGATGTGTGTGAGCCTGTGTGTGTGTGTATCCATGCCATGATGTGTGTGTGCCCGTGTGTGTGTGTGCCCGTGTGTGTGTGTGCCAAGCAGTTGCGTGCAAAGATAATGACTGAACTAACCAATATGACTCAGGTGTTCCATAGAGGCAACACACACACACACACTTTCTTTAACCCCCTCCACACACACACACACACACACACACACACACACACACACACTTATCTCCCTGTGGGCTTGATGAGGAGAGGACCCAATGAATGGGTGCGGCTGTGTGTGTGTGTGTGTGTGTATAAGCGTGTGAGTGTGTGTGTGTGTGTGTGTGTATATGTGCGTAAGTCACCTTGTAGGCGTCCCTGATGTTGAGTGGCTGTCTGGTGGCGTCGACGTATCCTACGATGCCCTTGTGTGTGTGTGTGTATGTGTGTGTATAAGTGTGTGTATAAGTGTGTGTGTGTGTGTGTGTGTATAAGTGTGTGTGTGTATAAGTGTGTGTATAAGTGTGTGTATAAGTGTGTGTGTGTGTGTATAAGTGTGTGTATAAGTGTGGTGTGTGTGTATGTGTGTATAAGTGTGTGTGTGTGTGTGGGGTGTGTGGGGTGTGTGTATAAGTGTGTGTGTGTGTGTGTGTATAAGTGTGTGTATAAGTGTGTGTATAAGTGTGTGTGTATAAGTGTGTGTGTATAAGTGTGTGTGTATAAGTGTGTGTGTGTGTGTATAAGTGTGTGTGTATAAGTGTGTGTATAAGTTTGTGTGTATAAGTGTGTGTGTGTGTGTGTGTGTGTGTGTGTAAGTGTGTGTGTATAAGTGTGTGTGTATAAGTGTGTGTATAAGTGTGTGTGTATAAGTGCGTGAGTCACCTCGTTGGCCTCCCTGATGTTGAGTGGCTGGCCGGTGGTGGCGACGTATCCCACGATGCCCTTGTGTGTGTGTGTATAAGTGTGTGTATAAGTGTGTGTGTGTGTGTATAAGTGTGTGTGTGTATAAGTGCGTGAGTCACCTCGTAGGCCTCCCTGATGTTGAGTGGCTGGCCGGTGGCGGCGACGTATCCCACGATGCCCTTGTTCCACGGCAGGCGGATGCAGCTGCTGGACGCTTGCTCCAGCGTGGAGCCCTCGGCCACGTCGAACAGCCGGCTCACTAGGAACTTCCTGTTGGACGAGTCCTCGCACACCAGGAAGAGCGAGTATCGGTCGGCGGCGATCAGCTCGTGGATGTGCAGGAAGATGCGGTGGCACAGCGCCGGAACGTCCAGGTGGCTGGTGACGTCACGCACCAGCTCCAGCAACCGCGAGCACCGGTCACCGCCGCCAACGCCGCCACCTAGCAACCAGCACAAACAACAACAACAATAATTAATGCTAATAGATCAGCTCACCGCAAAGCAGGACCAATCACAGTGGTCAGGAGCTAAACTAACTAACACACACGTGTGTTTATGTGTGTATGGGTGTATATGTGTTCATGTGTGTGTGTGTGTGTGTGTGTGTGTGTGTGTTTGTGTTTACTAGATTCAATTAGATTCAACTTTGTAAAGTGCAGTAGTACAGGGTAGTTGGATGGACAATTATGAACAATATAGACAGATATGTACGGAAAAGGAAACGTTTTTCGGCGATGTTCTAGGCTGATTTGACATGGAACTTTACAGTACTCTCATTCCGGTGTAATAATCTGCTTCAACCTTGTTGCTGGAAGTTATAGCCTACGGGGACTATTTTCAGGTGCTGCGTGATGTCATTGTGCTGCTGCGCCCATGGTACATTCGCAACGTTCCTTGATTATTATGCTGGAATGAGAATATAGTTCCATGTCAAACCAGCCTAGAAAATCACCACATTTCATTTTCCGTTAGTCTTATTACACGTTCTAACTTGAGAAGAGACAAGTTTTAAATGGGATGCTAGCAGGCGAGATGCTAATGGTCTAATCTGATTCAATTGTCTATGCTAGCTAGGCTGGAGCTAACAGTGGTATCGCCAGACTCAGAGAACGGCTGGATGAATCTGTAAAATCAATTGTTTAACTCAAGGGGAGGTGGAAAATGAGTGTAATTCCCCAAATGGTGGATTATCCCTTTAAAATCCACAAAGACTT
>NC_063212.1:27312453-27314953 GCF_017589495.1 Alosa alosa | reverse complement strand
CTGTACTTACATAAATCAAAAGTAAACATAATAGACTTTAGTTCAGGCCCGGATCTAGACTGCTCAGATTGGGGGCATTTTCTAGTAAACATCATGTAGGCTTTGATTTGGGAATCATTGTTTCCCCTGGACATTTTTCCAGCAGCAGGGGTGTTAGTCAGTTAAGCATGCTGCAATTTTTAAAAAATGACTCCCTAATGAGGACTTCTGGCGGGTTTTGTCAAAAGAAATGGGGCAATTGATTACACATATGACATAGCAACAGTTACACATATGACATAGCAACAGTTACACATATGACATAGCAACAGTTACACATATGACATAGCATAGGCATCTGCTATGGAAGCAAAGCAGCACTTGAACTGGCCAGTGGTCACAACAAAACCTTTGATCATCAGACGGACATCAGGCCGGATCATCGAACGGGATTATCAGACGGATCATCAGACGGGATTATCAGACGGATCATCAGACGGGATTATCAGACGGATCATCAGACGGATTATCAGACGGATCATCAGACGGGATTATCAGACGGGATTATCAGACGGATCATCAGGCGGATTATCAGGACGGATATCAGGCAATTATCAGGCGGATTATCAGGCGGATCATCAGACGAGGATCATCAGCCGGGATTATCAGGCGGATCATCAGGCGGGATTATCAGGACGGATCATCAGACGGATCATCAGACGGATTATCAGGACGGATCATCAGGCGGATCATCAGGCAGGACATCAGATCGGATCATCAGACGGGATTATCAGATTCGGGATCATCCAGAGAGGTATTTTCAGGATCATCAGACGGGATTATTCATGTTTCTCTTTTGTGTTCATTTCCAGCTTTTTGCATTTACATTCAAAGTTGTAGAATGCTAGAATTTCAAAAGCCTCCACAGCTTATTGTACAGATACATGCTTCATATCCTCATATCCAGTCACTGTAGGTGTGTGTGTGTGTGTGCTTCATACCCTCATATCCAGTCACTGTGTGTGTGTGTGTGTGTGTGTGTGTGTGTGTGTGTGTGTGCGCTTCATATCCTCATATCCGCTAAGGTCTGCTGTTCAGAGTAATGGGTGTGCAGAATGCAAATATAATTTAATTTCATGTAGACTGGAAAACGTGTGTGTGTGTGTGTGCGTGTGTGTGTGTGGTCACTGTAGGTGTGTGTGTGTGTGTGTGTGTGTGTGTGTATGGTCACCACTTCACTATAGCTGAGAACAGCAGCTCAACTCAGACACACTCCACTGGTGGCAGAGGACACACACACAGCTGAAGTGACCCCACACACACACAGCTGCAGTTTACGTCAAACACACTCCATTGGAGCAGCAGAAGCCAGGAATCTCTCTCTCTCTCTCTCTCTCTCTCTCTCTCTCTCTCTCTCTCTCTCTCACTAATACAGACACAGACACACACCTGAAGACAGCAGTTCACATAAACACACTCCACGCTCCCGCTGTAATGTAAAAATTCCCTGACAAAAAAACTGAATTTTCACTATGACTTACTATAATGAATGGTACAATATACCGACCAATGATTTCAGAGCAGCCGTGTAGCGCTGAAGAATCAATGGACATTGAATAAACGGACATTGAATAAATGGACATTGAATAAATAAAAGTTGGAGTAGTCCTGCTTAAAACAAGCAGTAAAAATGGCCAGATATACACCAATTGTGCACAGAAATATATTTGTATTAATGTTTTTGGTAAGTATTTTTAAAACATTTTTAACTACTACAACAAAATTCCCTGATATTCCATGATTTTGCCCCAAAATTCAACATGCAACAAAACAATTTCATGACTTTCCATGTCTGGAATAGACTTTCCAAAATTCCATGATATTCCAGAAATTCCATAGCCCGTGGGAACCCTGTATAGACAACACACACACACACACACACACACACAAAGCGGACCCAGAGTCCTAACCCACAGGCCACCCGAATGACTGTAATAATCCGGCCAGAGCGCCTGAAGAGATGCTTGAGTCTCACTCTTTATGTTTCTATGGCACCCCGGTCGCCTGACACCGACACTCCTGCCTCACACAGTGCGCGGCAACCGCTGACAAACCTCGAGCCTCCCTGCATGAGCTGCTCCGTAGCCGGTTCTTGTTTTCTCGCGCGGCGGGGCTGCAGCGATGATGACAGGTCTTTCATGGACCGCGGCGAACTGATTTGAAGGCAGCTTCATTGGTACCCAGTTGCCCGCAATATTTAGCTCATGTAGGCTATGAAGTTGACCGTTTAACACACTCATGTCCTACTTGAAGTTGCGCTTCGACACTTCAGCGCAAGTCAGAATGTTGTTTTGCCTCGCGAAGGAGGTAGTGTCAAAGGCAGCCGCCTGAGCACGCGCCTACCTGAGCCGGTAGCAGAGTGCGGAATCGTCTCGGGGGAGGTTAATGATTAGACGCCGGTACTCGCTCTTCCACCACGGTTTTACACAGAACCATTTGGTTACTGATTACTGACACGATC
>NC_063212.1:27292453-27307453 GCF_017589495.1 Alosa alosa | reverse complement strand
TGTGTGTGTGTGTGTGTGTGTGAGTATGAGTATGTTTGTGAAATGGAGACAGTAGGGAGGTGTTCTCCACCCTAAAATTGTACAGGTCTCAGATAAAGTGTGTGGAACCTATGTAAAGGTTGTGTGTGTGTGCGTGTGTGTGTGTGTTTTTGTGTGTGTGCTCAGTCTCTGTGAGTGTGTGTCCATACAGTGGGTCCCAGTTAAGAATTGACACTTCATTCACCATCAAGGTGATTCACGCAGCTGGGTGAAATGTAAGTACAACCGCAGCCGCTTGGGGGCAGCATAGTCCGCTGTGGCGTTCCACGGTCGAACCGGACAGAGTATTCAACAGCAAGGGCTGTGATTGGCCGAGTTTTCAGTGTGTTTCTCTGTGTTTTTAGCAGCCCCTGCAACATGCTAGTCCACTGTAGCCTATAAGCTTTGTACATAATGTTAAACATAGTTTTGGATTCAGTGGCAAGATGCCTTGATTGTACAGTGCCTGTCTCTCAGTAATGTTTTAAAATGAGAACTTCGTCAGCTGGCAGTAGGCTACTTTGTCGGCAGTCATGAGAAGTTCGCTTGCTAACAGAACATAAATATGTTGCCCAGAAACCTCGTGAATAGTTCTGATTTGTTTTACTACACTAACAATGTTAAATATAGCCTTTGCCTACAGCATCTCCTTAACAGTAATGTTAACAAAATGACAGCTTTCATATGACAAAGGAAAACGAATTCGGTCACTCAAGACTGTGCCACAGCAACCAGTTTAGACTACAGTCCTACCCAATAGGCTACTCGAAGCAGATAGCCGTTGTCTGACGGTTGAGTGGGTTAATGCACGTATTTCCAGAACAGGTCTGCAACTTTAGGCAGTTCTGAGTTCGAATCTAGGCAGGAGCAGAGCCATTATAAAGGCCTAGGCCTATTGTTATCATTATATCATGCGTGTGTTAGTTTAGTTAGTTTTGTGATGTTTTGCACTTTTGCCTCATGTGTTTTCAGGTTTGAGGGCTTTTTTGGCAAGATTGACCTTGGTTAGACTCTGCATATGTTATTTCTCCGTATGGAAAATAAAGTCAATTTTCGACACACGTCTGTTATTAGTTCAATAACAAGTGTTGCTTGTTAAAACATGTGACTAGTGAAACTCAAATGATTTTAGAAATATTTAGCCAAAGCCAAAAGTGTTAGAGAGGAGAGACGCCGGTTGCAGCTCAGATGTCTTCTTAATTTTCTTTATTCTTTAGTAAAGGTGCAGAACATTATAAAACTTTGACTAACGTTTGATGTTCGTTAGTCAAAAACATCGACACATCGAAACGTTAGTCAAAGTTTAATAATGTTCTGCACCTTTTACTAAAGAATAAAGAAAATTAAGAAGACATCTGAGCTGCACCGGCGTCTCTCCTCTCTAAAATATCTGTCCTGGCCTGGTTGCACCGGATTGTGGCCAAACGACAGAAGCGCGGAGAACCCTCCTTTGTCTACCAAAAAGTGTTACTTTGTGCCCCGCCCCCCACTGCTTGTGAAAGAAGGGGTGGGGAGGGGGCTTAATGAAAAAGCTTAATGTCCCAAAACGGCAACAAGTCATAATGGTAGGCTACATGAAGTGGGGAGGGTATGGGATGACCAGAGCCGTCTTCGCTGTGCTATTCAGAAAGCATCTTCTATTGTCTTTCCAGGAAAGCATATTCTATTGTCTTTATATCTCGAGCCTATTATAAGGTCTAAGCTCGTTACCATATAGCCTATCGAGTGTTTGGCCTCACAGCGAACTCAACCCTTATGTTGCTTGCAGTTTGTTAAATAAAGCGATGCAGATTACATGATTTATTTCTGATTAATTGCGTCTTTTGATGTCTTTTGCAACATCTGCTTGTTAGGCTGGGCTACTGTCAATGTCCTGTACAGGTAAATGTTCAACAATTGCTGGTGTAGGCCTACAGGCTATAGCAATTAGGGACTGTTCGTTATTTATTTAAGGGGCTACCGGAAGAGTTTTGGGAGCATTAGTCAAAAAAGACGTGACCCTCCCTCGCCAGCAAGAAATTTTTCTATGACCCTCCAAAGTGATTGAGAAACCCGGGTTTCCCGGGTTTATCGCGTATTTTAACTTTTTCCTCGCTGTCTTAGGAGGAGCTGCAGGGCCGTCGCAAGGGGGTGCGAGGCCCTGTGCGAACTTGACAGATGGTGCGAGGCCCTGTGCGAACTTGACAGATGCATGAACTTACGTGTATGAAATCATGCGATAGCTTACTTTACACATAGCCAAGGCTACCGTCGGTGCATTTTAGTAGCCTAGTCTAATAAGCTACACCAGCTTGTCTTTAAGAGGGGAAATTGTATAGCCTATAACATTAGCTGAGTCACATATTTGGCCATATGGTGTTTATCATAGGCTACATCACGAAACCAAATAGTGTAACAAAGGCGAACACTTTAACAGGGGAAATTAATTGGGCATGAATCATTGTGCTAAACGGTATTTGTCAATGAGCAGAAACACACACGACATTCAAACTGTTGATAAGATGTGCACTATGGAAACTGGTCTGTAGGCTAACATTGGACAAATAAACGACACTGACTCGCCATATCCTGACTCTGAAAAAACATTGTCTTGCTTTGTCACAAACTCAGCAATGAAATCATAGGCCAGTTTGCCGGTAGCATAATGTCTTTTTCAATTATAGAAGGGAGAGCCCAGTCTCTCCTGTGACATGGAGGTGCGCAAATAGTTTTTAATAGCCTGTTAAACTTCGAAAAGCTTCACCCGATGCCAGTCACTGATCGCAATTTCAAATTTCGGAAGCTTCGTTCAATCTTTTAAGTTTTAAGTGCAGTAGGCCCCTATCTGCCCCTTTGGAATTATATCTCGAGCCTATTATAAGGTCCAGTGCGTTATGTCCTGGGATTCGGATGTGCTCAAAAAGAAAAGAAAAAACACTTTTTTATAGATGGTTATGAGGAGCAATATGAGCTTGAACTCCGTGTCATTCAGACTCAACCCTCTTGTTGCTTTGATATCTTTTTCGTTGTTGTTTGAACGTCGGCAAGCAGGCATGTTGCGTTTGCAATTTAAGTGAAATTTCTACAGTAGGCCTACAACATGCAACATGCTTGTTAGGCTGGCCTACTGTCTTGTACAGGTAAATGTTCAACAATTGCTGGTGTGCAGGCTATAATCAATTAGCTAAATCATTTGTCCAGCTGTTTAAAAAAAAGTTGTGCTAGCCTACATGCAAAACGCCAAAAGGTGCTTTGATATCTTTTTCGCTTGAACGTCCGGGCAAGCAGGCATGCTGCGGTTGCAATGAATGAGGATAATTGGTTTTATCTGCGGATTTATTTTTTGCATTATTTTGAATATGACTCGCTGCAGTCTCAACAGCACGTCTACTTTTTCCACACGCATCTAAGTTCTAACACACATCCCCTCTCGCTTTCCATTTCCATCCCTCCTCATCGGGGCTTTCTTAAAGGAGCTGCACAATTTTACAACAATTGCATCTACATTTTCATATTAGAATGTTTTGTCTGTTTAAGTGTAAGCTTAAACTACCGTGATCAATTTAAGTACCGTGCCCCCGCTGAAAGTCTCATGCGCTTATCGTTACACTATCACATCTATAAGTAACCGTGACAAATAGGGTATAAGATATATAAACTCACGCTATTGTATTATCATATATGTTTTGGTAATGGCTCACTGCTTCATGAAAGCAGTTAAGTCAAGTCGCATCAAAAATAGTAGTGGCAGAACTCCCAAGTGACACCTTGTGGTTGTTTGTGTCAACTGCAGTTTGTGCCATTTCTGCTGAGAAAATGGGGTGCGTGATTCATGAAGGAACCTGTCCAAACTTAACTGGGACCCACTGTATGTGTGTGTGTGTGCATCTTTGTTCAGCAGTCATAATTCTAAATAATTCATAATCCTTGTTGGCTTAATGAGCTTGACTGGACTTGAGGTGTGTTAGAGAGTGTGTGTTTTCATCCATGCATGCATGTGTGTATTTGCATACATGTGCGTGTGCGTGTTTGCGTATGTGCCTGTGTGTGTGTGTAGGCATGTTTGCATATGTGCTTGTGTGTGTGTGTGTGTGTGTGTGTGTGTGTGTGTGCATGTTATAGGGAGCATGCAAATATGGAGATGGAGATGGAGATGTTTTGTTTATCCTTAATGTGCTGAGTATTATAAATGGAAGGACCTGTAAAAGTATGTGAGCCATGTAGACCTGTCACCTTGTTAATGACTCTTCCCAGATTTGTGTGTGTGTGTGTGTGTGTGTGTGTGTGTGTGTGTGTGTTTGCACATGTGCTTGTGTGTGTGTGTGCAGTGTTTCCCATACATTGACTTATTTGTGGCGGCCCACCACAATATAACTGTTGCATTCAAGTTAATTCTGTAAACCAACCACCACAAATGGAATTCAGTTCTCTGGGAAACACTGGTGTGTGTGTGTGTGTGTATGTGTGCGTGTTTGCATACAGTATGTGCTAGTGTTTGAACAGAGCGATCTAATTTGCTTTTTACTATGTGCACATGATGGAGGTTATAGCTACGGCCATTAACACACATATACATATATATATATATATATAAAATACAAAATACACACATACTGTAGTTCACACAAATAGGCACAAACACACACACACACACATGCACACACACACACACACAACACACACACACACACACACACACACACAGACACACACATCCAACTGTCCCCAGAAAAGTCCAAATTGTGCTGTACAGCTAAAACCAAGACAAATTACCTATTGAATCCGTGTATCCACCAACACACACACACACACTGACACACACATATAGACAGACAGACAGACACACACACACACACACACACATGCAAATACACACACACTGTGATGGTGCTGTTTATTAATACCATGCAGTGATGTCCTCAGAGATAAAGTTCAGGAAAAGAGTGCATTCCACACATACCAGCCGAACCCAGATAAGTCTTATTAAACACACACACACACACACACACACACACACACACACACACATATACACACTTACACAGACATACTCATACACACACATACTGTAAACAGATGCACTCACACAAGATCACACACACACTCACACAGGGATACACAGACAACTGTATAGCCCCTGTACTCATCTTCTTCAGAAATAACTGTCAGCACATTATGTCCTAGCCCAGGGGTGGGCAAACGTTTTGGCTCAAGGGCAACATTGGGTTTTGAAAATTGGCCGGCGGGCCGCACAACAACCCCCAGAGCACAGTATGGTGGTGGCTTAGAGCGCTCAGAAATATCATCAAGTATCGCTAACCCCCAGAGCACAGTATGGTGGTGGCTTAGAGCCGCTCAGCAATATCAAGTATCGCTAACCCCAGAGCACAGTATGGTGGTGGCTTAGAGCGTTCAGCAATTCACACAGTGTGATGGGTGGCTTAGAGCTGCTCAGCAATATCAGAGTTACACAGTGTGATGGTGGCTTAGGCGTTCAGCAATATCGTTACACAGTGTGATGGTGGCTTAGGCGTTCAGCAATATCGTTACACAGTGTGATGGTGGCTTAGGCGTTCAGCAATATCGTTACACAGTGTGATGGTGGCTTAGAGCGCTCAGCAATATCTATCGCTAACCCCCAGAGCACAGTATGGTGGTGGCTTAGAGCGTTCAGCAATATCGTTATCGTTAACCCCCAGAGCACAGTATGGTGGTGGCTTAGAGCGTTCAGCAATATCGTTACACAGTGTGATGGTGGCTTAGAGCGCTCAGCAATATCGTTACACAGTGTGATGGTGGCTTAGAGCGCTCAGCAATATCGCTATCGCTAACCCCCAGAGCACAGTATGGTGGTGGCTTAGGCGTTCAGCAATATCGTTACACAGTGTGATGGTGGCTTAGGCGTTCAGCAATATCGTTACACAGTGTGATGGTGGCTTAGGCGTTCAGCAATATCGTTACACATCAACAATATCGTTATCGTTAACCCCCAGAGCACAGTATGGTGGTGGCTTAGAGCGTTCAGCAATGTCGTTACACAGTGTGATGGTGGCTTAGAGCGTTCAGCAATATCGTTATCGAGCTGATGAAAGCACCAAACTTTACATGAGGCTTCGTTAGGACCTACGGAAAATAACTAATATATATCTCCATGAAACTTAATCAAAAGGCGATCACTACAGGTGAATAGGATAGTATTGTAGTGATCGCCTTTTGATCAAAAGTTTTCTGTGCTCTGTGTGGGAATTTTCAAAATATCTGTTCTCCATGTGGTAGCACAGACAGAGCCCACAAACACACACACACATACACACACACTCCATGAGGTATCACAGACAGAGCCCACAAACACACACACACACACACACACACACTCCATGAGGTATCACAGAGAGAGCCCACAAACACACACACACACACACACACACACACTCCATGAGGTATCACAGACAGAGCCCACAGGCCACTCTGCAATGCAAATCACTGCCACAGCCAGGCAACCTTCAGCCCGTCACCACGGTAACTGTCTCAGCTTGACCTTTGGCCCTTAGGGGTTATATTTGGGCATCATTTACCTGACAGTCAACACACACACACACACACACACACACACACACACACACTTTTATCAGACCAAAGAACTTCCATTACTAGTGTATTTAAAAGAACTGTTGAATGTTGGATTGGTAAAAAATAACTTAGACATTAATACAGTCGGACTAGGACATGGGAAGTTCTGTCATTAGGCTCAGTAAAGACATAATCCCCCCACTCTCTCACACACACACACACACACGGACTAAGTCTGGCTCATTGAGGCTGGCGGTACAGGGATTATCCCTTCAGATGGTTTCCAGAGAAGCTGCAAATGAGAGTTGTCCCTCTGGATATCAGTCAGGCTCCAGCTGCATGAATGCTTTATTTGTAGTGTTACCTCACTGTTAGCTTCATCAGCAGTGCTACCTCACTGTTAGCTTCATCAGCAGTGCTACCTCACTGTTAGCTTCAGTGTTACCTCACTGTTAGCTTCATCAGTAGTGCTACCTGACTGTTAGCTTCAGTGCTATCTCACTGTTAGCTTCAGTGCTACCTCACTGTTAACTTAATCAGCAGTGCTACCTCACTGTTAGCTTCAGTGCTACATCACTGTTAGCTTCATCAGCAGTGCTTCTTCACTGTTAGCTTCATCAGCAGTGCTACCTCACCTTTTAGCTTCAGTGCTACATCACTGTTAGCTTCATCAGTAGTGCTTCTTCACTGTTAGCTTCATCAGCAGTGCTACCTCACTGTTAGCTTCATCAGCAGTGCTACCTCACTGTTAGCTTCAGTGCTATCTCACTGTTAGCTTCATCAACAGTGTTACCTCACTGTTAGCTTCATCAACAGTGTTACCTCAATGTTAGCTGTTAGCTTCATCAGCAGTGTTACCTCACTGTTAGCTTCATCAGCAGTGCTACCTCACTGTTAGCTTCAGTGCTACTTCACTGTTAGCTGTTACTGTTAGCTTCATCAGCAGTGATACCTCACTGTTAGCTTCATCAGCAGTGCTACTTCACTGTTAGCTTCAGTGCTACCTCACTGTTAGCTTCAGTACTACCTTTGGGGGCAGCCGTGGCCTACTGGTTAGCGCTTCGGACTTGTAACCGGAGGGTTGCCGGTTCGAACCCCGACCAGTAGGCATGGCTGAAGTGCCCTTGAGCAAGGCACCTCACTGCTCCCCGAGCGCCACTGTTGTTGTAGGCAGCTCACTGTGCCGGGATTAGTGTGTGCTTCACCTCACTGTGTGTTCACTGTGTGCTGAGTGTGTTTCACTAATTCATCAGCAGTGCTACCTCACTGTTAGCTTTAGTGCTACCTCACTGTTAGCTTCATCAGCAGTTCTAACTACCTCACTATTAGCTTCATCAGCAGTGTTACCTACCTCACTATTAGCTTCATCAGCAGTGTTACCTACCTCACTAATAGCTTCATCATGGGGTCATCCCTATGTTCCCAGTGTCCTATGTTCCTATGTATGGCCATAGGACCCTGGGACCATAGGTATGTTCCCCTGATGAAGCTAACAGCAGTGCTACTTCACTGTTAGCTTCATGAGCAGTGCTGCTTCACTGTTAGCCGTAGCTGTCACTGTTAGCGACATCAGCTGTACTGCTTCAGCTTCACTGTCAGCTTCATCAGTAGTGCTATGTCACTGTTAGCCTAATTAGTATTGGCGCTCCCCTGTTAGCTAAGCTTTATTAACAATGCAGCTTCACTTTTACCTTCATCAGCAGTGCCACGTCACTGGTAGCCTCATCGGCAGCATTGCTTCAGTGTTAGCTTCATAAGTAGTGCCACACCACTGGTAGCTTCATCGGCAGCATTGCCTCAGTGTTAGCTTCATAAGTAGTGCTACTTCACTGGTAGCCATACTAGCAAAGCTGTTTCACTGTTAGCTTTATCAGAAAATGCTATTTGTTGTAGTTTAAATACAGTATTATAAACATTTCACATTGGAAAACGATGACATACAATGTAACATGAGACATATAATCCCTAATAAGCTCCAACACACAAACCCTTTCCTGGTAATGGAGAGGAGGACATGAAAGAGAAGACTGGCCTTTATGGTGTTGGTCAGAACAACACCAATAGCTTCTCTGGTGCAGGTAGAGTAGTTGGCATCCCAAACCATCATGAAAAAATATATCACTGTCTACATAAAACACACACACACACACACACACACACACACACACACACTAAAACCAACACTACATTAAAAACCAACACATCAAACACAGCCATCAGACACACACACACACTTCATAACAACCACTTACACGTCAGAACACAAACATACACACACACACACACACACACACATCAGAGCAACCACACGTGCACACACACACACACATCTGCATTCCTCTGTCAGATTGGGGCATCTGGTGCCTGCTGTCTGGAGGCCAAACTAAATGACTCTGCCAAGACCAGGTGCACTGATGAATGGGGCGCTATTATATGTATGTGTGTGTGTGTGTGTGGTGGCCAGTGCATGTTATGCGTGCTTGAGCAGGGCAAGTGTGTGTGAGAGAGATACCCTCTGCATCCCTGTGCTGCACTGTATGAGTGTGTGTGTGTGTGTGTGTGTGTGTGTGTGTGTGTTCATCCCATGGGAAGAATGTGGATCCCTGACCGTACCAGTGCCCTTTGGATCTGTTGATAATAAAACTAAAAGCTGAAAAAGGGGAATGGTTTCCCACAAACAGAGTGATGTTCTGTGCGTCTGTTTGTTCGTGTGTGTGTGTCCTTGTTTCCGTGTGTGTGTGTGTGTGTGTGTGTGTGTGTCTGTTTGTTTCTGTGTGTGAGTGTGTGTGTCTGTGTGTGAGTGTGTGTCCATGTGTGTGAGTGTGTGTCCGTGTGTGTGTGTGTGTGTGTGTGTGTGTGTGTGTGTGTGTCCATGTGTGTGTGTGTGTGTGCATATGTCTGTGTGTGTGTGTGTGTGTGTGTGTGTCTGTGTGTGTGTCCATGTGTGTGTGTGTGTGTGCGTGTGTGCATATGTCTGTGTGTGTGTGTGTGTGTGTGTCTGTGCGTGTGTGTGTGTGTGTGTCTGTGTGTGTGTCTGTGCGTGTGTGTGTGTGTGTCTGTGCGTGTGTGTGTGTGAGATTAAAGGAAAATGGCTGCTCTCTCACGACTCTCTCTCCGCGCGGCACACTGGAGCTATTTTTAGAAGCGCAGCTTTGGAATCTCACGTCCCAAAAATGGAAATTTCATATTGTCCAGTGAGAACATGGCTCTTCCGACCACTTCCCCCAGAGAGAGAGGGGGATAGAGAGAGGGAGAGGGAGAGAGGGGGTAGAGAGGAGAGGAGGAGAGAGGAGGATGGTCGAGAGAGGGAGAGTGAGGAGGATGGAGAGAGAGAGAGAGAGGAACAGAGAAAGAGGGAGAGAGAGAGAGAAACAGAGAAAGAGGGAGAGAGAGAGAATGAGAGAGAAACAGAGAAAGAGGGAGAATGAGAGAGAGAGAGAGGGAATGACAGAGAGAGAGAGGAAGAGAGAGAGGAACAGAGAAAGAGGAAGAGAGAGAGAATGAGAGAGAGAGGAAGAGAGAGAGAGGGAATGACAGAAGAGAGAGGAAGAGAGAGAGAGGGAATGAGTCATGATGCCTCGGGCATGACTAAGAAGAGGGCAAAAGAGAAACACACACAACTCCACTGCCCTTAAACACACACAACTCCACTGCCCTTAAACACACACAACTCCACTGCCCTTAAACACACACAACTCCACTGCCCTTAAACACACACAACTCCACAGCCCTTAAACACACAACTCCACTGCCCTTAAACACACACAACTCCACTGCCCTTAAACACACACAACTCCACTGCCCTTAAACACACACAACTCCACTGCCCTTAAACACACACAACTCCACTGCCCTTAAACACACACAACTCCACTGCCCTTAAACACACACAACTCCACTGCCCTTAAACACACACAACTCTCCCCTTAAACACACACAACTCCACAGCCCTTAAACACACACAACTCCACAGCCCTTAAACACACACAACTCCACTGCCCTTAAACACACACAACTCCACTGCCCTTAAACACACACACAACTCTCCCCTTAAACACACACAACTCCACAGCCCTTAAACACACACAACTCCACTGCCCTTAAACACACACAACTCCACAGCCCTTAAACACACACAACTCCACTCCCCTTAAACACACACAACTCTCCCCCCTTACAACTCACACAAAACACACACACAACCCACTGCCCTTAAACACACACAACTCCACAGCCCCTAAAAACACACACAACTCCACTGCCCTTAAAACACACACAACTCCACTGCCCTTAAACACACACAACTCCACTGCCCTTAAACACACACAACCTTAAACACACACAACTCCACAGCCCTTAAACACACACAACTCCACAGCCCTTAAACACACACAACTCCACAGCCCTTAAACACACACAACTCCACTGCCCTTAAACACACACACACACAACTCCACTGCCCTTAAACACACACAACTCCACTGCCCTTAAAACACACACAACTCTCCTTAAACACACACTGCCCTTAAACATTACATTACATTACATTACATTACATTACATTTGGCTGACGCTTTTTTTAAAAGCGACTAACAACATGGTAAACAGTAAGTTTTAGAACAATTCTCACAATTTTAGGACAGTTTAAAAAAAAACACACATTAGAGTACAGTAAGAATAAGTCGTCGGTGAGTGCTGTATTTTAACAGTTACTTGTCAGTTTAACGGCTGGTGAGTGCTAGGATCAGTAAGACTTGTTGTAAGTGTTGCTATGAGAGTAGATGTTCTCTAAAGAGCTGGGTCTTCAGGAGTTTTTGAAAGTGGAAAAGGATGTCCCTGCCCTTGTAGGAACTGGCAGTGTGTTCCACCAACGAGGAACAACAGATGAGAAAAAGTTTGGATTGGCTTGAGCGTACGGTGGTAGAGCTAGGCGTCGTTAAGTCAGAGGAGCGCAGCGGTCTGGAGGTAGTGTAAGTCTGTATGAGGGGGCATTCAAGTAGGTGGGAGCAGAACCGGAGACTACTTTGTAGGCAAGCGTTAGAGACTTGAATTTGATGTGGGCTGCCATAGGTAGCCAGTGTAGCTGGATGAGCAGCGGGGTAACATGTGCCCTTTTGGGTTGGTTGTAGACCAAGGCCCGCCCAGCGTTCTGGATCATCTGAAGTGGTTTCACTTTCGCGGGCTGGGAGACCTGTCAGGAGGGCATTGCAGTAGTCGAGTCGTGAGATGACTATTGCCTGAACCAAAGTTGGGTAGCATCTTGAGTCAAGTAAGTCCTGATTTTCCGTTATGTTGTAGAGTCGCGAAACGGCATGACCCGGGCGACTGAGGCAACATGATCTGAAAGTTTAGTTGGTTGTCGAGAACAACTCCTAGATTTCTTGCAGTCCTGGTCGATTGAAACAGACAGGGGAGTCAAATTTGATGTTGATGTAGGTGGTGTATGGTAGGTTTAGCTGGGATGACCAGCAGTTCATTCTTTGAGAGGTTCAGCTGGAGGTGGTGTGCCTTCATCCATGTAGCTATGTCTGAAAGGCAATCTGAGATCCGTGCTGAAACCAGGGGTAGATCAGGTGGAAAGGACAGATAGAGCTGTGTGTCGTCTGCATAGCAGTGGTATGAGAAGCCGTCGCGAGCGGATAATCTGTCCCAAGGAGGTGGTGTAGATAGCAAAGAGGAGGGGCCCAGCACTGGGCCCTGGGGACCCTGTGGTGAGATGGTGAGGTGCAGATAGCTGACCAAGCCATGATCGTTAAGCAGCGTCCTGTGAGGTAGGATTCAAACCAGGAGAGAGCAGCTCCGGAGATTCCCATGTCAGCGGTACAGAGAGGGATCACGGTGATTAACCGTGTCAAAGGCAACCGATAAGTCAAGCAGAATGAGTACTGATGATCGGCCCGGTCGCCCTGGCTTCTTTAAGGCTTCTGTTACAGACAGCAGAGCCGTTTGGTAGAAGTGGCAGCTTTTGAACCCAGACTGATTTGGATCCAGAAGGTTGTTCTGTGAAAGGAAGTCAGAGACCTGTTTGGAGACTGCTCGTTCAATGCCTTTGGATAGGAAAGGCAGTAGTGAGACAGGGCGGTAGTTCTCGACTTGAGCAGGGTTGAGAAAGCTTTCTTAAATAGCGGTGTTACCGGGCCATTTTGAGCGCTGTTGGAAATGTGCGGAGGTTAGCGATTGATCACATGTGTGATAGCTGGAGGCGATGGTCGGGCTGATGGACTGAAGTAGGCTGCGTAGGTATAGGGTCCAGCGAGCATGTGGTAGGGCGGCTGCATGTCAGGAGTCTGGACACTTCACTCTCGGAGAGAGGCGTGAAAAAAAAAGATGTTCCAGCAGTCCCTAGAGGTTGTAGGAGTCGCGGTATCTGAGTCAGATCGTTGAGTGGGCATGTAGAAATTGACTGCTGATTGCGCCACTTTGTTTGTAAAAAATGAGGCGAGGGTATCTGCAGTAAGGCTGGATGGAGGAGGAGGCAGCTGAGGGTTGAGTAGCGATTTGAAGGTTGAGAAAAAGTTTTCGAGTGTCTGTAAGCTGTTGATTTTGTCATTGTAGAAAGCCGTCTTAGCAGCAGTGATGCTGGCTGAGAAGGAGGTCAGGAGTGTCTGGTAGTTTTTGAGATCGTCAGCTAGTTTGGATTTGTGCCATTTCCTCTCCGCGGCTCTGAGTTTGGTGCGCTGCGATCGGAGGGTATCATTTAGCCATGGATGAGAAACACACACACTCCTTCTGAAGTGCATCAGTTTGCAGGTTTATTACCTAAACACAGTCAACACCACACACACTCTCATTCACACTCACACTCAGCAGGTCCAAACACACACACACAAACGCACACATTCTGATAGTCAACAGGCCCAAATACACACACACACACACACACACACACACACACACACACACACACACAAACACACACTCAGCAGGCCCAAACACACACACACACACTCACACACACACTCATACTCAATAGGCCCAAACACACACACACTCACACACACAGTCATACTCAGCAGGCCCAGACTCACACACACTCTCAATCAACAAGCCCAATCTCTCTCTCTCTCTTACACACACCCCCACACACACACACACAGGCCAACATCAAAGTTTTGTCTTGAATGCAGTCCCACTACACTCGTCCACTGACTTACAGTGTGCATCATGTGGTTCTGTTACAATTGCCATGACGACATGAAGTACACACGACGTACGTCTCCATGGAATCACTGCAGTAGTACAGCACTGAAGCCCCATGGACTTCAACTGGGCACAGCTCTGAACAAGATCTGCCCCAGTGGAGGGCAACTCTGGACAAGATCTGCCCCAGTGGAGGGCAACTCTGAACAAGATCTGCCCCAGTGGAGGGTAACTCTGAACAAGATCTGCCCCAGTGGAGACAACTCTGGACAGAATCTGAGGTCCAACACAGGACCAGCAAGCCCCCATCTGATCTAAGAACAGTTTGGTCTGTGCTGGGTCAGTGTGTGTGTGTGTGTGTGTGTGTGTGTGTGTGTGTGTGTGTGTGTGCGTGTGTGTACAGTCAGACGGGTCAGTAGTGGTCTGTGCTGGTCTGGTCTTGGCCTGATTAAAAAGTTTGAGGGCTGCAGTACGAAATCTCCTTATAAGGCTGAATCCAGTTGCTAGTCTACAGGTATCCTAATTACCGGTTGTTGATGTAATGGGCAGACAAACACACACACACACACACACACACACACACATGCACACAGAGTCAAACACACTCTCTCTCTCACACACACACAGTCAAACAAACTCACACACACACACACACACACACACACACACACACACACAGTCAAACACACTCTCTCTCTCACACACACACAGTCAAACAAACTCACACACACACACACACAGTCAAACACACACACTCTCTCTCTCTCTCTCTCTCACACACACACACAGTCAAACACACTCTCACACGTACACATACACACACACACACACACTCACACACACACACACACACACACACACACACACACACTCAGTCAAAACACATACACTGGGACTAGTAAACAGTGATGTAAGAGGCTGAGCAAATAGAATCTCCCATACACTCATCCCAAACACACGTACACATGCCCACACACACACACACACAGACACTCAAACTACTGTATATCAAACACACACACACACACACAGAGACTCAAACTATCCCAAACACACACACACACACAGACACTCAAACTATCCCAAACACACACACACACACACACACACACACACACACACACACAGACACTCAAACTATCCCAAACACACAGACACTCAAACTCTCCCAACCCCTTATGTTGTGTAGCTCCTTATCCATCTCTCTCTTCCTCTCTCTGTCTTGCTCTCTTTCTCTTCCTCTCTCTCTCTTGCTCTCTTTCTCTCTTGCTCTCTCTCTCTTCCTCTCTCTCT
>NC_063212.1:27284953-27287453 GCF_017589495.1 Alosa alosa | reverse complement strand
TTCATATCATGTATCATGTATGGTTATGGTTATGGTTATGGATTTAGCAGACGCCTTTGTCCAAAGCGACACATAAATACAAAACAACATAATAATATTTAAAATTGAACAGGGAACAGATTAAAATGTAGGTCAAATATAGTAAGGAGAATAGTTGTAGTACACAATAATATCAATTCAAGCAATAGTCTAATAAAAAGCAATGTAAAAAAGGGGAAAGGCAATAATAAAACAATAATGTCAATTCAATCAATAATATAAAAACAATGACATGCTAAGACTACATTAAGGAGAATATCAATAATAAACAATAATGTCAAATTAATTAACAGCCCAATTAAAATAGAACAACATTATATAAACCATAACACATAAGCGCTTAAACAACTAAGTATATGTTGAATAGGAATGTCTTTAGACCCCTCTTAAACGACCCAAAACTACCACAGGAACGAAGAGCACTGGGCAGTTCATTCCACCAACATGGAACCACTGAAGAAAAGAGTCTGGAATTAGACCCAGTTTTCATGACTGGTCGACACAACATACGCTCACCAGAAGACCGCAGTGGGCGGTTGGGGATGTAAGGCTTGATTATTGAATTAAAATAACTAGGAGCAGATCTAGTTAGTGTCCTATAGGCCAAAGTGAGAGATTTAAATTTAATTCTGGCTACTATAGGGAGCCAATGGAGAGTAACTAGGAGAGGAGTTACATGTGTGTCCTCTTTGGCTGATTGAAGACCAGGCGTGCTCCAGCATTTTGAATCAGCTGTAATGATCTTGTTACACAAGCGGGTAAGCCAGCTAATAGTGAATTACAATAGTCCAGCTTAGAGATGACCATGGTCTGAACAAGAAGTTGTGTGGAATTTTGTGTCAGATAAGGTCTGATCTTCCTAATGTTGTAAAGCATAAACCGACATGACAATAGAAGCTATATGCTCAGAGAAGTTAAGTCGGTCATCAATTACAACGCCCAAGTTTGTGCCGATCTAGTTGGGGTCAGTGAAGTTGAGTCAAGCTGGATGTTAATCTGTTGGGGAATAGCTGTTTTAGCTGGAAACACCAAAAACTCTGTTTTTGAGAGATTAAGCTGAAGGTGCCGATCTTTCATCCAGGCTGAAATATCCTTAAGGCATGCAGAAATCCGGTGGGAAACACTAGAGTCATCAGGTGGGAAAGACAGGTAAAGTTGAGTGTCGTCTGCATAACAGTGATAGTCAAATCCATGGGAGCGAATGGTATCACCTAAGGAAGTGGTGTAAATAGAGAAAAGCAAGGGTCCTAATACTGATCCCTGAGGCATACCTGTGGTGAGGTCATGAGACTTAGATACCTGTCCCTGCCAAGACACGCTTGAAAGAACGCCCTTTAAGGTAAGATTCAAACCAGTCAAGAGCTTTTCCAGAAATTCCCAGTTCAGATAGTATAGATAGGAGAATGTCATGGTTAACAGTATCAAAGGCTGCAGATAAATCTAGTAGAATTAATACTGATGACTGAGCAGAGGACTTAGCTACTCTCAATGCTTCAGTCACAGACAGAAGAGCAGTTTCAGTAGAATGACCACTCTTGAAACCAGACTGCATAGGGTCTAGTAGATTATTCTGATGAAGAAAGTCACAAACTTGCTTGAAGACCACTTTCTCCAAAACCTTTGACAAGAAAGGAAGAAGGGAGACAGGTCTGTAGTTCTTCACCTCAGTTGGATTAAGTGTACTTTTCTTTAGCAGAGGTGTAACCCTAGCCTGTTTAAAAGAATAAGGAACTATTCCAGAACTGAGTGAAGCATTAAATACATGTGTGATGTAGACACCACTGTCCTTGATCTATATTTTTTGTGTTGACACACCTTCTTGCTCAGCAATGGTCTTTAGTATGTTCTCATAGCTATCAGTCAAGGAGTTGAGTCCTCACTTTCATACCTTTGGACAATACTGTTTTATCAATGTCTTCAGTGAGCTTAATTAATAAAGGCTTTGTTATAGACATTGGTCTGCTTTTTTGATTCTTTTCTATGGCTGCTGTTATATTTTGTTTAGAGATGTAGTGTGCAAGGCACATTTTATGGTATTTGGCATCATATGCAAAGAGATCTGGGCATGAAAGAATTTAAATGTACATCTTCATCAAGCCTTTCAGAAGCTGCCCGAAGGACCTTGTCTCTGGTACTGGGGACAGCCGTGGCCTACTGGTTAGGGGTTCGGGCTTGTAACCGAAGAGTTACCGGTTCGATCCCCGACCCAGGAGGGAAAAAGGCGGGGGAAGTGGTTGAGCACTGCTCTCCCATGCCCACATGCATGGTGCCCTTGCACTGCTCTCCCATGCCCACATCCATGGTGCCCTTGAGCAAGGCACCTAACCCCTCACTGCTCTCCCATGACCACATCCACGGTGCCCTTGAGCAAGGCACCTAACCCCTCACTGCTCCCCGAGCACCACTGTTGTTGCAGGCAGCTCACAGCGCCGGGATTAGTGTGTGCTCTGTGTGTTCACTA
>NC_063212.1:27244953-27279953 GCF_017589495.1 Alosa alosa | reverse complement strand
TCTAGTTTTGCATGGCACACTTAATTTCTTAATCTGTCTGTCCATAGGTCAACACTGCCTCCTTACCAAGTTTCTTAAAGGTTTTCAGCAACTCACCCCCAAGCATAATGGTTTACCTTGGAAAAACAATTTTGAGCCTGGCTTTATCACACTATCTGCTTTTGTGTGTATGCAAATTAGAGCATTTTTAATGAGATAGGGCCTCATTTGCAAAAGATTAAAGATTAAAATATAAAAAACATGCAATACATTTTTTTCTCATCTTAACATAAGTAATCAACTCAGAAAGTTTCATGGTGATATCTATTATTTAAAATGTTTACCCTATTCACCTGTACTGCCTCGCCTTAATTGCCTATTTATGCCTATTATGCAAATTGCCCAAAGTGCAACTTTAGGCAACCAAGTTGAATTCCACCCACTAGGCCTATAGATGACATTTCTGCAATAAAACTTTAGGGTACTCAACATTTCTGGGTTCATGAAATCACGACTAGACTAGAAGCTGGGACTCTCACATTACTGTAAGTGAACGCCATCATGTCCTCACACACACACACACACACTCCACACACACACACACACACACCACACACACTCCACACACACACACTCCACACACTCCACACACCACACACACTCCACACACACACACACACACACACTCCACACACTCCACACACACACACTCCACACACACACACACACACACACTCCACACACTCCACACACACACACCCACACACACACTCCACACACACCACACACACACACACACACTCCACACACTCCACACACACACACTCCACACACACACACACACACACTCCACACACTCCACACACACACACACACACACACACACACACACACACACACACACACACACACACACACACACACACACACCACACACACTCCACACACACACACTCCACACACACACACTCCACACACACACTCCACACACACACACTCCACACACACACACTCCACACACACACACTCCACACCACACACACACACACACCACACACACACACACACACACTCCACACACACACACACACACACACACACACACACACACACACCACACACACACACACACACACACACACACACACACACACCACACACACACACACACACACACACACACACACACTCCACACACACAACTCCACACACACACACACCACACACACACACACACACACACCACACACACACACACACACACACACACACACACACCCACACACACACACACACACGCCATCATGTCCTCATGAAACTTCCTGTTACACCTCCAGTTCTGCACAGGGGATGCACTGCTGGGTTCCGTAGTCAATGTCTCTCTCTCTCTCTCTCTCCCTCTTTCTCTCTCTCTGTCTCTCTACCTCTTTCACACACACATATGCCCCCCCTTCACACACACACACACACACACACACACACAAACACACACATTTATACACGTGTACATGCAGACACAGACAGCGACAAACATGCTTACTTACATGTGTGTGTTTTACTTACAGAATACTGACAGCATGTGCATTACTGAATTATATAAATATACATGTACACAGACCTAATATAGTATAGATATAATGAATTCTAAATATACATGTACACAGACCTAATATAGTATAGATATAATGAATTCTAAATATACATACACAGACCTAATATAGTATAGATATAATGAATTCTAAATATACATGTACACAGACCTGATGTAGTATATAGAAATAATGAATTCTAAATATACATTACACAGACCAGCATGTGCATTAATTAATTATAAATATATATATATATATATATATGTATGTATGTATGTATGTATGTATGTATGTATGTATGTATACAGCATGTACACAGACCTGTAGACCTGTTCACCCCCCTTCTCAAACATTATGAAACAAACGTACGACATAAAACAGGCGTAGGACAGGCGTACACTCATATCCACGCAAAGCAAGTTAGTCTGCAGTTGTTTTTAAAGGCATCCTAAGCAAGTTAGTCTGCAGTTGTTTTTAAAGGCATCCTAAGCAAGTTATTCTGCAGTTGTTTTTAAAGGCATCCTAAGCAAGTTAGTCTGCAGTTGTTTTTAAAGGCATCCTAAGCAAGTTAGTCTGCAGTTGTTTTTAAAGGCATCCTAGCAAGTTAGCATGTAGTTGTTTTTAAAGGCATTCTAACCAAGTTAGTCTGCAGTTGTTTTTAAAGGCATCCTAAGCAAGTTAGTCTGTAGTTGTTTTTAAAGGCATCCTAGCAAGTTAGTATGTAGTTGTTTTTAAAGGCATCCTAAGCAAGTTTTTTTTAAAGCTTCTTAGTTATTTTGATGGTAAACTAGTGATGCTGAGAATTGCGTGCCTTCCACAGCCGAACCCCCAGCCATCTACGGAGACCCAGGCACCTCCACCCACCCAGATACCCAGCCAGGCACCTCCTCCACTCTCCACCCAGATACCCAGCCAGGCACCTCAACTCTCCCCCCAGATACCCAGCCATGCACCTCCTCCACTCTCCACCCAGATACCCAGCCAGGCACCTCCACTCTCCACCCAGATACCCAGCCAGGCACCTCCACTCTCCCCCCACCCACCCAGGCACCTCCTCCACCCAGATACCCAGCCAGGCACCTCCACTCTCCACCCAGATACCCAGCCAGGCACCTCAACTCTCCCCCCAGATACCCAGCCATGCACCTCCTCCACTCTCCACCCAGATACCCAGCCAGGCACCTCCACTCTCCCCCCACCCACCCAGGCACCTCCTCCACCCAGATACCCAGCCAGGCACCTCCACTCTCCCCCCACCCAGAGAATCATGGAGAATGTGTTACCTGCTGTTCTGTTTCTCACCAGCAGGGGAAGAAGACTTCTCTTACAGTCTATAACGGGCTGGATAATGTGTTTGTTACCTGCTTCCCTTACAGTAAACTCTATAAGGGGCTGGAGAATGTGTTACCTGCCGTTCTGTTTCTCACCAGCAGGGGGTGACGCTGGACTGTAAAACACATCACTCAGGAATCCAGTGAAAGCACTGGGGTTATCTCATCCCTCCTTCTCTCTTCACACACACACACACACACAGGGACATGCCATCACAAACACACATAGAACACAAGTTATTTATTGAACATGCTATACATAATTTATAATAAGAAAACTCTCAAAATGCTGTTGAATGCAACAGTTTTTATATTAAATGAATGACATACACAACAAAGTGCACACACACACACACACACACACACCAATGTGTGTTTCAGAGATGTGTGTGTGTGCCATATGCTGTTTATCTAGTGGCAGCGTTTGTGACGTGTGGGTTGTTGGTCTGGATGTTGGAGTTGCTCTTCCTCTTCTTGCCAGAGAAGTTCAGGGCTGCATAGTTCAGAGAATCCTGAACCTGAAACAACACACACATACACACATACACACTGTTACGCTATTCAGGGCAAGTTGAACAGTGTTTGCGCTGCTGCGCTACCAGTGTTGTAATGTAACGGAGTACAAATACTTCGTTACTGTACTTAAGTAGAAATTTTACGTATCTGTAATTTACTTCGCTATTTAAATTAATTTATTTATAACTTTCACTTTTACTCCACTACATTTCCTAGATAAAATGTATACTTTTACTCCGTTATATTTCCACTAAGCATCTTCGTTACTCGTTACTAAAACATAAAATTAGAAAAAAAATGTGTGCGACTGCAATAAGGAGGTTTGGCTAATCACTGCTCCTAGATTGCATTACGACGCCCTCACACGCCCGCACTCTATTTCAGCTCTTGTTTGTTGCTAAAGGAGGAGGACGACAACTGAAACCGCCATGGAAGCACGAAAGCACCTACTGGAGGACCTCCCGTTATCATAGACGACCACCCGACAATAGTGGTGAACTTCGGTGAACAGGGTAGTGGTGAATATAACGCCATACACCAAGTGGGTCGTTTTGCAAGAAATGTTTCTGTACATGATGCTGTTTATCTAGTGGCAGCGTTTGTGACGTGTGGGTTGTTGGTCTGGAGGTTGGAGTTGCTCTTCCTCTTCTTGCCAGAGAAGTTCAGGGCTGCATAGTTCAGAGAATCCTGAACCTGAAACAACACACACACACACACACACACACACACACACACACACACACGCACACAGATGGAAGCACTGGCACTGTATTTGAACAAACTATCACTTACGTCCAGCATCACATCTCTCACACACACTCTCTTAGCCAGGGAATGTACATTTAAGATTTGTATTAAATTTGTATTTGTATTAAAATGTATGTTAAGACTATCCATAACATCCATAAACCTACTTGGTTACTGAAATGAAATATGCATTACGAGACCAATGTGTAACCGCTCTGTCAACTACAGAGTCAATATAGGATCATTAATATTGTGAGATTGTCAAAAGATGTTCACGTGTGTAACAAAGTTTTGCAGCTGTGTACAATTATTTGTGCATGTACCTGTAGAAAGATTTTGTACATTAGTGAAAAAATGTGTACGTACCAACCAATCAGCGCTTCCCACTGACCACCAAAATGCTAGTAGGCATGGAGCAGTAGCATGGGGGCAATAGAGGCACAGATGGGGCAATTACTACAACAGCATGGGGGCAAGAGGGGCTCAGATGGGGCAATTACTACTACAGCATGGGGGCAAGAGAGGCACAGGTGGGGCAACTACCAAGAACATGTATGAATGAGGGGTGTGCATATTAAAGGTACATTATACTGCAAGATTTTCACCTTTATGCAGCCAATTTGATGGTAAACAAACTTGTAATTGGCGAATCGTTCACCTAGCATAGCTAGCATAAAACCTAGCATAGCTATACAGCATAGACGTAACGAGCTACCAATCAAACCAGCCACGCAACTTCAAGAACGGTGGCCCAACAACATTTTCATTGTTATATTGTGACTCTAGAGGGAGCTCTAAAGTCACCAAAAGTTCCTAAACCTGCATAGTGTACCTTTAATAATTTATAATATTATATCTATCTATCTATCTATCATAGTGTACCTTTAATAATTTATAATATTATATCTATCTATCTATCTATCTATCTATCTATCTATCATAGTGTACCTTTAATAATGTATAATATTATATCTATCTATCTATCTATCATAGTGTACCTTTAATAATTTATAATATTATAATAACCAACAGAGTTATTCGCTTATTCACGATTTTGCCCAAATTATTTTAGTTGCAAACTGTGGTAGACATGTGAACATCTCATCGCAAGCTCACAATATTAATGGCTCTGTACTCAATAATGCACTATTACTGCTGTACTCAATACTGCACTCAATACTGCTGTACTCAATACTGTACTCAATACTGCACTATTACTGCTGTACTCAATACTGCACTCAATACTGCACTATTACTGCTGTACTCAATACTGCACTATTACTGCTGTACTCAATACTGCACTCAATACTGCACTATTACTGCTGTACTCAATACTGCACTATTACTGCTGTACTCAATACTGCACTCAATACTGCACTATTACTGCTGTACTCAATACTGCACTATTACTGCTGTACTCAATACTGCACTCAATACTGCACTCAATACTGCACTATTACTGCTGTACTCAATACTGCACTCAATACTGCACTATTACTGCTGCACTCAATACTGCACTATTACTGCTGTACTCAATACTGCACTCAATACTGCACTCAATACTGCACTATTACTGCTGTACTCAATACTGCACTCAATACTGCACTATTACTGCTGCACTCAATACTGCACTATTACTGCTGTACTCAATACTGTACTCAATACTGCACTCAATACTGCACTATTACTGCTGTACTCAATACTGCACTATTACTGGCGCTGTACTCAATACTGTAACAGTCAAACTCAATATTGTAGAGAGGTCCAAATAAGGCACACACGCACACACACACACTATCCCTCACAATAGACTCACCTTGGCACACACACACGCACACACACTATCCCTCACACGGTTCATCAGACTCACCTGGGCACACACACACACACACACAGATTCACCTGGGCAGGAGGAGAGTGAGCCTGACCACTGGACTCTGGATGGAGAAACAGGAGACACAGAGATGGTCAGTTTGGATTGTTTGATTTAAACATCCCTAAAAACAGCCTTTATCAAGTGTAGAAGATACTAAAACAGCCTTTATCAAGGTTTAGAAGATACTAAAATAAACCTGTGTTTTGTGTGAGTCCACCTCTGTGTTTGGTCAGGATCAGTATGTCCAGCACCACATTGAGAACAGCACTGAGAACCCCCAGGACTAGAACCACGGTTCCACACCCCCCACTGCAGAACTGTACTGCAGGAGGAGAACCTGCTAACGCAAGTGCAGACAGATTAATAGATCTCATACGAGGACTCGCCACGGCTCATGAGATATGGGATGTGTGTGTGTGTAACAGAGGTCGTAATTCGTCCTCCGCTCTCGGCCCTCGAACCCGCCACCTCGACACTCACCGGAATGGGAGTCAAACTCTCTAACCAGGCTTCCAACTCAGCGGTTAGAAGCGTTCTTGAGGTTAGGGGTGTGAGGATTTACACGGGCAACTAGCATGCTAGCTCAGTTCGCCTCCGTTACATATACAATGTCATAAAACAAGTCTAAAAACCTAAAGCTATTTTCAGTAAATATGAACTACAGTGTTTAAATAAAGGACATCTTCATCATTTGTAGTTTACATTGATTATTTACAGCTAGAACATTCTTCAGCTTTTTCTTTTTTTCACTTTTATTTTAAACTTAACCTTCCCATTATATAATTAAATGTAAATCAGGTTTCTCGGCCAAGTATACTTGCGTACACAAGGAATTTGGTCTCTGCATTTATCCCATCCGTGAATTAGTGAACACACAGAGCACCCAGTGAACACACAGTGAGGTGAAGCACACACTAACCTGGAGCAGTGAGCTGCCTTGTTACAGCAGCACTGTAGGTGCTTTGCTCAAGGGCACTTCAGCCGTTCCCACTGGTCAGGGTTCGAACCGGCAACCCTTCGGTTCCAAGCCCGAAGCCCTAACCAGTAGGCCACGGCTGCTTATTTATTCATGACAGCACACCTTATCCAGATAGTATACTGTAGCTAGGCTACTGTTGCTATTGCTACACCTTATCCAGATAGTATACTGTAGCTAGGCTACTGTTGCTAATGCTACAGCAACACAGTGTGCAGAGTGGTCTGTTGAACTCTGTCACAGTGGCTATAATGTAAAGAGGTCGTGATGGTGGGTCTGACTTGATGATAACGAAAAGAGGATGTGATGATTAGAAACATCCGCCCACTCATAGACATAGACACACACGCATAGATACACACACACACACACAGACACACGCACCCACACGCATAGATACATATACACATACTGTAGACACACACGCATAGACACACACACACACACTGTAGACACACACGCATAGACACACACACACACACATGCATAGATACACACACACACATACTGTAGACACACACACACAGACACAAGCACCCACACACACACAGACACACGCATAGACACACACACACACACACACACACACAGAGACACACACACACACACACAGACACACACACGCATACACACACACACACACACACACGTATATCTTAAAATCTACAGCCCGAGACTCCTCTGACCTCTTTCTTGAATGTAATGACATCATCAGTGTAAGCATCACAGAGTTCAGTTAAGAAAACCAAGTCATGGTATACAGGCCATAGAGGTGCTCTTCACCTCCCCCTACAGGCCATAGAGGTGCTCTTCACCTCCCCCTACAGGCCATGGAGGTGCTCTTCACCCCAACCCCCTACAGGCCATGGAGGTGCTCTTCACCTCCCCCTACAGGCCATGGAGGTGCTCTTCACCCCAACCCCCCCTACAGGCCATGGAGGTGCTCTTCACCCCCCTACAGGCCATGGAGGTGCTCTTCACCCCCCCCCCTACAGATTATGGAGGTGTTTACCTGAGCAGAGAGAGATGAATAATCAGTTCTAGTCATCTCCATGGCCAAATATAGATTCACTGTCACCATGATGTTTTTAGAAACACACTGATTGGGTCTAAAGCTCCACCCCCATGTACCCTCTATAGCGCCCCCACCTGGCCACAGGAGGACTTGTCTAGTTAATGCATGAGTCACCATTTAACAGCTGATTCATCTGATACAACAGTGGGGGGGGGGGCAGAGAGAGAGAGAGAGAGATTTCTCCACACACCAATTAAAGCACAGTATATTTTAATGGTAAACTGGTACAAGGTACAAAAGTTTAAAGTAATAAACCAAACTACACTAATTTAATACTAACAATGTGTAATAGTAAAATCATCAGCGTCAGTGCACACGTATGATGTAGTTTGAGTCTTTATCTTGCAGCAAAGTAAAACATCGCGTGGACTCTGTGTCCTCTCTGTGGAAGGTCCTCTCCTCTCCTCCTTCTCTCAGCCAATCCCAGAGCTGAATATCTCAGCCAGGATGCGGACTCCTGAGAGGATGCTACCAAGAGATGAGAGGATGCCGCGACTAAGAGATGAGAGAGGATGCACAATACATGGAGACTGATGCTGTTACTAATAGAACAACAGGATGCTGTTACTAAGAGATGAGAGGATGCTGTTACCAAGAGATGATGAGAGGATGCCACTAATAGATGAAAGGACTAAATAGATGAGATGAGAGATGAGAGGATGCTGTTACTACTAAGAGATGAGAGGATACTGTTACTAAGAGATGAGAGGATACTGTTACTAAGAGATGAGAGGATGCTGTCACTAATAGATGAAAGGACGCTGTTACTAATAGATGAGAGGATGCTGTTACTAAGAGATGAGAGGATGCTGTTACTAAGAGATGAGAGAGGATGCTGTTACTAAGAGATGAGAGGATGCTGTTACTAAGAGATGAGAGAGGATGCTGTTACTAAGAGATGAGAGGATACTGTTACTAAGAGATGAGAGGATGCTGTTACTAAGAGATGAGAGGATGCTGTTACTAAGAGATGAGAGGATGCTGTTACTAAGAGATGAGAGGATGCTGTTACTAAGAGATGAGAGAGGATGCTGTTACTAAGAGATGAGAGAGGATGCTGTTGCTGAAAGACGAGGGGTGACGCCACACCCTGTCAAAGACTACAAGGCACCAACAGGGCTGTTGACAGCATAACTAAAACTACAGGGGTATTACAGCATCAAGATGAACTCTACATGCAACACAGGTGAAGCCAATCAGATCAAAGGTGTGCTGGCAGTCCAGATGGGGATCCAACCAGGTGCTAATCAGACTCACCTGCTCAGGAGGAGACTGTGTCTTATCACCAGGTGCTAATGAGACTCACCTGATCAGGAGGAGAACGTGTTTGATCACCAGGTGCTAATGAGACTCACCTGTTCAGGAGACTGTTTGATCACCGGGTGCTAATCAGACTCACCTGCTCATCAGGAGAACATGTTTGATCACCAGGTGCTAATCAGACTCACCTGCTCAGGAGGAGACTGTGTCTTATCACCAGGTGCTAATCAGACTCACCTGCTCAGGAGGAGACTGTGTCTTATCACCAGGTGCTAATGAGACTCACCTGATGAGGAGACTGTTTGATCACTGGGTGCTAATCAGACTCACCTGCTCATCAGGAGAACATGTTTGATCACCAGGTGCTAATCAGACTCACCTGCTCATCAGGAGAACGTGTTTGATCCCCAGGTGCTAATGAGACTCACCTGTTCAGGAGACTGTTTGATCACCGGGTGCTAATCAGACTCACCTGCTCATCAGGAGAACGTGTTTGATCACCAGGTGCTAATGAGACTCACCTGATCAGGAGAAGACTGTGATTGATCTCCAGGGTCTGGGTGGGGAATCAGGACAACATCTGAATTATCAGTCTGAATGATTTTTTGTATTTGATTATGACATCACTGCAGGGATGACCATATGATATCAACTGTTACACTGAGTTCAGCTTCCCTATGAGTGATTTAATGTACTCAAGACATGACAAGTGCTATAATGATAAACAATGTTACACTGAGTTCAGCTTCCTTATGAGTGATTTAGCATACTCAAGACATGACAAGTGCTATAATGATAAATAAGGTATCTATAGTGATATACAAGGTATCTATAATGATAAATAAAGTATCTATAATGATAAGCAAGGTATCTATAATGATAAACAAGGTATCTATAATAATAAACAAGGTATCTATAATGATAAATAAAGTATCTATAATGATAACCAAGGTATCTATAATGATAAACAATGTATCTATAATGATGATAAATAAAGTATCTATAATGATAACCAAGGTATCTATAATAATAAACAAGGTATCTATAATGATAAATAAAGTATCTATAATGACAAACAAGGTATCTATAATAATAAACAAGGTATCTATAATGACAAACAAGGTATCTATAATGACAAACAAGGTATCTATAATGATAAATAAAGTATCTATAATGATAACCGAGGTATCTATAATGATAAATAAATGTAGCGCAGTGCTAAAAAGCATTTAAGTTAAATAAATAAAGCATCTATAATGATAAATAAAGTATCTATAATGATGATAAATAAAGTATCTATAATGATGATAAATAAAGTATCTATAATGATAAATAAGGTATCTATAGTGATATAGAAGGTATCTATAATGATAAATAAAATTATCTATAATGATAAGCAAGGTATCTATAATGATAAATAAGTATCTATAATGATAAATAAAGCATCTATAATGATAACCAAGATATCTATAATGATAAATAAGGTATCTATAATGATAAATAAGGTATCTATAGTGATATAGAAGGTATCTATAATGATAAACAATGTATCTATAATGATAAATAAGTATCTATAATGATAAATAAAATTATCTATAATGATAAGCAAGGTATCTATAATGATAAATAAAATTATCTATAATGATAAGCAAGGTATCTATAATGATAAACAATGTATCTATAATGATAAACAATGTATCTATAATGATGATAAATAAAGTATCTATAATGATAAATAAGTATCTATAATGATAAACAATGTATCTATAATGATAAGCAAGGTATCTATAATGATAAATAAGGTATCTATAGTGATATAGAAGGTATCTATAATGACAAACAAGGTATCTATAATGATAAACAATGTATCTATAATGATAAATAAGGTATCTATAATGATAAACAAGGTATCTATAATGATAAATAAGGTATCTATAGTGATATAGAAGGTATCTATAATGATAACCAAGGTATCTATAGTGATATAGAAGGTATCTATAATGATAAGCAAGGTATCTATAATGATAACCAAGATATCTATAATGATAAGCAAGGTATCTATAATGACAAACAAGGTATCTATAATGATAACCAAGGTATCTATAATGATAAGCAAGGTATCTATAATGATAACCAAGGTATCTATAGTGATATAGAAGGTATCTATAATGATAAGCAAGGTATCTATAATGATAAGCAAGGTATCTATAATGATAACCAAGGTATCTATAGTGATATAGAAGGTATCTATAATGATAAACAATGTATCTATAATGATAACCAAGGTATCTATAGTGATATAGAAGGTATCTATAATGATAAGCAAGGTATCTATAATGACAAACAAGGTATCTATAATGATAAACAAGGCATCTATAATGATAAGCAAGGTATCTATAATGATAAGCAAGGTATCTATAATGATAACCAAGGTATCTATAGTGATATAGAAGGTATCTATAATGATAAATAAGGTATCTATAATGATAAATAAAATTATCTATAATGATAAGCAAGGTATCTATAATGATAACCAAGGTATCTATAGTGATATAGAAGGTATCTATAATGATAAATAAGGTATCTATAGTGATATAGAAGGTATCTATAATGATAAACAATGTATCTATAATGATAAACAATGTATCTATAATGATAAATAAGTATCTATAATGATAACCAAGGTATCTATAGTGATATAGAAGGTATCTATAATGATAACCAAGATATCTATAATGATAAATAAGGTATCTATAGTGATATAGAAGGTATCTATAATGATAAATAAGGTATCTATAGTGATATACAAGGTATCTATAATGATAAACAATGTATCTATAATGATAAGCAAGGTATCTATAATGATAAATAAAGCATCTATAATGATAAACAATGTATCTATAATGATAAATAAAATTATCTATAATGATAAATAAAGCATCTATAATGATAAATAAAATTATCTATAATAATAAATAAAGTATCTATAATGATAAACAATGTTACACTGAGTTCAGCTTCCTTATGAGTGATTTAGCATACTCAAGACATGACAAGTGCTATAATGATAAATAAGGTATCTATAATGATAAATAAAGCATCTATAATGATAAGCAAGGTATCTATAATGATAAATAAGGTATCTATAATGATAAGCAAGGTATCTATAATGATAAATAAGGTATCTATAATGACAAACAAGGTATCTATAATGATAAGCAAGGTATCTATAATGATAAATAAAGTATCTATAATGACAAACAAGGTATCTATAATGATAAACAAGGTATCTATAATGATAAGCAAGGTATCTATAATGATAAATAAGTATCTATAATGATAAATAAAGTATCTATAATGATAAATAAAGCATCTATAATGATAACCAAGATATCTATAATGATAAGCAAGGTATCTATAATGATGATACATAAAGCATCTATAATGATAACCAAGGTATCGGCAGTGATATAGAAGGTATCTATAATGATAAATAGCGACTATAATGATAAACAAGGTATCTATAATGATAAACAAGGTATCGCACGATACCGCATCTATAATGATAAACATGCATCTATAATGATAAATAAAGTATCTATAATGATGTCATGCACCTATAATGATAAATAAAGTATCTATAATGATAAATCAAAGATATTCAGTAATGATAAACAGCATCTATAATAATAAATAGCATCTATAATGATAATAAGGTATCAGGAAAACTAAGGCTTTCCTGGGCTTTTGTTTCCTGTAATTTGTTGCATTTTAAAAATTCTAAAACTGATAGTTCCGCTCCTTGTCAAGTACTGGCTGAATCAGCTTCAATGCCACATTGTAAAATGCAGCATAAAACATACACCTTCGGACTCAAGATTTCGCTTTATATTACCAAAATACCGCATAACTTTATACAAAAAGCGAAGAAGGGCTTCAATGTTTCTGAAAACCATTCAGATAGAGGAAATATATTTCAAGCGGTGAACACCACATCTATAGGGAAACAACTTAGTTGCTAACCATTGTTGCGCCTTACTTCCACGAAACTTCAGGCATTTATAGAAACAGTTTTAGTAAAGCAATAAGCCACTGATCCCAGAGGGTTACAACATCTCTACAACAGCCAGCTTTAGGTTGTAGTGTAACTCTACTCACTTTCGGGCCGGCTTGCTTATTTTGAGTTTAGTTGAGACGCATGTCCTGGCTGGTTTCCTAGGTTACCTGGATGGAGTCCATCTTTGTGTTTGGTCAGAACCAGAACTAGAACCACGAGGATCAAAGCAGCGCTGAGGACCCCCAGAGCCAACACCACAGATGTACACACACCACCGAGGGAGCAGCCTGTAAGATACACACACACACACACACACACACACCACCACTACACAGCTGAAGGTTGCATTCTATAAGATACACATGTGGTATGACACAAGCTGGTATGGTATGGTATGACACAAGCACGCACGCGAGCAAGCACGCACGCACGCACGCACGCACACACACACACACACACACACACACCACCCCCACCACTGA
Source organism: Alosa alosa (assembly GCF_017589495.1). Taxonomy (NCBI): domain Eukaryota; kingdom Metazoa; phylum Chordata; class Actinopteri; order Clupeiformes; family Clupeidae; genus Alosa; species Alosa alosa. The sequence continues at coordinate 27,266,062 of NC_063212.1, read as the reverse complement.
ACTGCAGGATGCTTTTTATAAGATACACATGTGGTATGACACAAGCATGCACACGCGCACACACACACACACACACACACACCCCCACCACTGAACTGGTAGGATGATTTTATAGATACATGTGGTGGCGACACAAGCACGCACGCACGCACGCACACACACACACACACACACACACACACACACACACACCCGCTGCCCAATTCTACCACTGAACTGCAGATGCTTTTTTATAAGATGGGCTATGTGGTAAGGACACAAGCACGCACGCCACACACACACACACACACACACACACACACACACACACACACACAACCACCATCACTACTCACTCAATTTCACTATTGTACAGTAACGCTCCAGCAGTCTGCTCGCGTCAAGCCACACACACACACCACTACACAGAACAGCAGCGTCCAGCAGCCTGCTCAAGCATCGCTCACACAATACACACACACACACACACACACACCACTACAAAGCACAGCAGCATCCAGCAGCCTGCTCAAGCATCGCTCACACACACACACACACACACACATTAATTCCACTACATATTGCTATTGTAGCAGCTGCCCAGTAGCCTGTTCAAGCATCGCTTCACACACACACATTACCCACTACACAGAACAGCAGCGGCCCAGCAGCCTGCTCAAGCATCAGCCATACACACACACACACAGCCACACACACAATTCACTACAAAGCACACAGCAGTATCCAGTAATTGCTCAAGCATCGCTCACACACACACACACACCACTACATAGCATAGCAGCGCTCCAGCAGCCTGCTCCAAGACGCTTCACATACACACACACACACACACACACACCACTACACAGCATTGCAGCAACGCCCAGCAGCTCTGCTCAAGCATCGCCACACACACACACACACATATTGCCATCTATACTACACAGCATGTACCAGCAGCCTGCTCAAGCATCGCTCACACACACACACACACACACACTAATTACAGCACAGTGTTCAGCAGCTCTGTTCGGCATCGCCACACACACACACACTACACAGCACAGCCACCAGCAGCCTGCTCAAGCATCGCTTCACATAATAATACATTACCACTACACAGCACAGCAGCATCCAGCAGCCTGCTCAAGCATCGCTCATAATAATAATACACACATACCACAGCACAGTAGCTGGCCCAGCAGCTCGCTCAAGCATCAGCCACATTAATACAATAATAATTCACTACATGAACAGTAGCGCTCCAGCAGCCTGCTCACATCGCTTCACACACACACACACACAATACACCACGCTGAAGCACAGCATCCAGCAGCCTGCTCACATCGCTTCGTTAATAATAACACACACACACACACACCACTCACACAGCACAGTAGCGCCCAGTGGCAGCCTGCCTGCCCACACACACACACACACACACACACCACTACACAGCACAGTAACGGCCCAGTGTGCCTAGTTCAAGCATCGCCATACATAATACTACCACATACACACACACCACTACAGCATAGTAGCCGCCCAGCAGTTTCCAGCCCAAGCACCACAATAATAATACCCACTACACAGCACAGCAGCCCAGCAGCCGCCGCGCCATCGGGCCACACACACACATACACACACCACTACATTGTGCACAGCAGCGTCCAGCAGCTCTGCCGCAAGCACCATATCAGCCAATACACACTACACAGCATTAAAGAAGGCCCAGCAGCCTGCTTTGGCATCGCTCACACACACACACACACACCACTACACAGCACAGCAGCATCCAGCAGCCTTTTGCCTGGCATCGCCACAATCACACACACACAGCACAGCAGCGTCCAGCAGCCTGCTCAAGCATCGCTCACACACACACACACACACCACTACACAGAACAGCAGCGTCCAGCAGCCTGCTCAAGCATCGCTCACACACACACACACACACACCACTACACAGCACAGCAGCGGCCCAGCAGCCTGCCTTGGCATCGCCACACACACACACACACACACCACTACACAGCACAGCAACGTCCAGCAGCCTGCTCAAGCATCGCTCACACACACACACACACACACACACACACACACACACACACACACAGCCACTACCCAGCAGCACAGCTCCAGCAGCCTGCTCACACACACACACACACACACACACACACACACACACACACACACACACACACACACACACACCACTTCACAGCACAGCAACGTCCAGCAGCCTGCTCAAGCATCGCTCACACACACACACACACATACACACACCACTACACAGCACAGCAGCGTCCAGCAGCCTGCTCAAGCATCGCTCACACACACACACACACACCACTACACAGCACAGCAGCGTCCAGCAGCCTGCTCAAGCATCGCTCACACACACACACACACACCACTACACAGCACAGCAGCGTCCAGCAGCCTGCTCAAGCATCGCTCACACACACACACACACACACACACACACACACACACACACACACACCACTACACAGCACAGCAGCGTCCTGCAGCCTGTTCAAGCATCGCTCACACACACACACACACCACTACACAGCACAGCAGCATCCTGCAGCCTGCTCAAGCATCGCCACACACACACACACACACACACACACCACTACACAGCACAGCAGCGTCCAGCAGCCTGCTCAAGCATCGCTCACACACACACACACACACCCACTACACAGCACAGCAGCGTCCAGCAGCCTGCTCAAGCCGCCACACACACACACACACACCACTACACAGCACAGCAGCGTCCAGCAGCCTGCTCAAGCATCACTCACACACACACACCACTACACAGCACAGCAGCGTCCAGCAGCCTGCTCAAGCATCGCTCACACACACACACACACCACTACACAGCACAGCAGCCTGCTCAAGCATCGCCACACACACACACACACACACACACCACTACACAGCACAGCAGCGTCCAGCAGCCTGCTCAAGCATCGCTCACACACACACACACACACACACACACACACACACACAGCACAGCAGCGTCCAGCAGCCTGCTCAAGCATCGCTCACACACACACACACACACACACACACACACTACACAGCACAGCAGCGGGCCCAGCAGCCTGCAAGCATCCACACACACACACACACACACACACCACTACACAGCACAGCAGCGTCCAGCAGCCTGCTCAAGCATCGCTCACACACACACACACACACACCACTACACAGCACAGCAGCGTCCAGCAGCCTGCTCAAGCATCACACACACACACCACTGCTCAAGCACCAACACCAACTCCCTTTGCTCCGGCTTCCTCGCTCTCGTCCCAATGGACTGAATAATAATAATAATAATAATAATAATATCTTTCAGCCGGTTGGATGCAAACAAATTGGACTAATTTAACATGGATGTTTTATTTTGTTCTATTTTTTTATGTTTTGCTTTTTGCTATTTGTTCATTGTTGTCTGTCTTGTATGTCTTGGTGTCATGGGTGCGATGGCGATTGCGTCGCTCCGTTTGGCATCGTTTGTTCTAAAACTCATTTTATGTATTTTATGTCATGCACATTGAGACCAAACCACATTCCTTGTAGGTGACAATGCACTTGGCAATAAACCTGATTCTGATATGGTATGACAAACACACCAACACCAATCAACTACTGTATTGTTGCATAAACGTTTCTCATGTTCTCTTATGTTCACATTACTATTCATATTACTATTACGATTCATACCTCTGTATACCTGCTCATAAAATAACTAAAACACACAAAGACACACACAGACACACACACACACACACACACACACACACATGTACTCTACACACACACACACACACACATGTACTGTACACACACACACACACACCAGAGCTATCGAGCGGAGCTGAGCGGTGTGAATATCCCGGCCCCCCGGGCCAGGTGGTTGTTCACTGGCCGCCTCCTCGCTTCAGTTGGCTGTTCACTGGCCGCCCACTCCACTATTCACTTGCCGCCTCCACACTTCTCGCCCCCCTGTCTCCCACTTAAGAATCCTCCCGCTCCAGTGAAATCGCTCCACGCTCGCTCCAATTTAAAAGAGAGAGAAATGCGACCCACCTGCAAACTCACCTCTCTGAGTGTCATCAACCTGGAACTGAAAAGCTGGACTCATCAAAAGGCCAACACCATCAAAAACAGCTGAGGAGCACAGCAGAGCCGCCTGACTCATTTCTGTGGCCACAGCAGCACAGGGAGGAAGACAGAAGCTACGCTGAGGCACTGAAAGCGCCCATCAGCAGCCACAACACTGAGCTGAAACACATTAAAGAACTCCTCACTTTCATATGCACACGTCTGATGAGCTGATCATGAGTACTGTAACTTAAAAAAAAAAAAAATGTAATGCAATGTAATGCAATTTTTATTTTATACAAAAACCAGTTCACAACACAACTAATATACAGTATGCACAGCATATGAATAACTCAATAATAACATAAATAATATAACACATATGATAAATAGATACATGCAGGGTAGGAATTTCACGGCGGCCATGACGGCCATGGCCGTCGTGAGCCCCTTTGCGCTGGCTGTGAGCCCCTTTTTGAAAATCATAGGTTTACAGGCCACGGTGGCCTTGGTGCCCCCCTCTTTCAATATTCTGCTTTGTGTCCTACTGATAGCTTATTTTTATTTAGCCTGTGGCCTGTCAAAATAATCTTAGCATTCACAGCGCAAATTAATTTAGTCTTTTACGCCCAGGGAGAAAGTGACAGCGCAAGAAAGTGCCCCAAATTCACCCATTCTGCTCAGTTGAACTACTCATGCGAAGTAGCCTATTCATCACACAGACATCACAAGTATCACATGAAAGAGCTTTTTCTCAGCTTTTTAAACAATGTTAGCCGATAATTGCTGTGTTGAATGGTTCATGAAAAAGTAAATAATATAATTCAATTTAATCATACATTCTACACTGAAGGTTTTATGGCCCATGATCTCCCCTACCCATTCATCTCGGTGGAATACTTCACGAACCCTTCTTTTAACACATGACAAACCATATATCAGAATAAACAGCAGACCTTACCGAACACAAAGGTGTAAAGCAGTCCCCTGTACAGTTAGCCGTTTCAGAGTAATCCAGTTGAATTTGTGCAGTAAATTTCGACATGCATGGATGTTCCAAATTTGGGCTTTAAGTTTTACAATGTGTTTAAATTGTTCCACATGATTTCATAACGGGCCAAATACAAAATAAATGTTACAAATATCGCCTAGATATTGATAAATCAGAGGACAGCTGACTAAGAGTTTGTGAAAGTAGCCTTAATGATCAAAAAATGCTAAGCATGCATCTAGGCTATTTGAGTTTCTTAAAGCTGAGCTGTGCTACATTTAAATTGTTCAATACATGATTTCATAGCAGGCCAAATATAAAATATTTTTTTTATATAGCCTAGATATCTGTTTTTATTAGATGATCAGATGATTTACAGTTATATGTAATATGTCATGTTTCATGTTTGTGTAATGTTTCATACAGTGATGCAGGTCTACTGCAGTGAATAGGCTAAATACAACTTTGATCATTTTTATAGCCTACTACTGTATAGTTAACTTTGGCCTTGGTGCCCTGACATGTGGCCTTTGTGCCCCCCACCAAATATGCCCAACTGAAGGCCAAGTGGCCTTGCCCCCAGAAAGGTGAAATTCCAAGCCTGGATACATGTATCTGATATTCACTGGGATTGGTTCATTTTGAAGGCTTGTTAAGTTTGTTACATTTATCCAGGTTGTTCGATAATTAGTACTCCATGAAATCTTTAACAATTAATTACCCTCTGGAATGTTCAAGGCATTCAATCATCCACTTTTGGTTACAAAACTAACACTGGAATTTCAGAAAAGCATTTCAAACATGGACATTATAATTTTACAAGAAACATGGCGCAGGAATAATGAGGTCACCCTCTGTCCTATAGGATATTGAGAAATAGTGATCTCCTCCAGAAAAAATAAAGGAATAACACGAGGGAGAGATTCAGGGGGCATGGTGATATGGCATAAATTGGAAATAGATAAATACATCTCACTAATAAAAAAAGAGGACTCACACGTTTGGTTTAAATCAACAAACAACTCACCCAAACAACCAAAGATATATTTGTTTGTGCTGTGTATATACCACCCTCTGAATCTCCCTACTACAACGAAGAGATATTTGACACCATGAACCACCAAATCAACCACTTCCAGGCCCAGGGAAGTGTATTGATCTGTGGAGATCTGAATGCAAGGACAGGATCCCTTCCTGACTATACAGCAGATCATGGCAACACATATATATTTGGGCAGAGCTTCCCAGAAAATGTTGTTAACTTCCCACGGAACAGCTCAAATAAACAAAAAATGGGAAACTACTTTTAGAGCTCTGCCAAAGCCTGGGCCTGTATCTTGTCAATGGTAGGGTGAGAGGGGACTCTCTCGGAAGATACACCTACAGTTCACCTCTTGGTTGCTCAACATGATAACAGACTTAGACTCATCCACTTTTAGAGCATTCACAGTCAAGCCACTAACACCCCTATCAGACCACAGCCAAGTTACTGCATACCTTAAAAGAACAGAAAACTCTAACATACACGAACAGCCCAGCAAGCTGTTCCGCACGAGAGAGAGTTACAGATGGACTAAGAACAGCAAAGAAAGCTCTCCATCACTCTAAAGTTTCCCCAACTATTGATACTTTCCTTCTTAGTATAGAAGGCGTAAACTTAGCAGTAGAAAATATTAACCATATATTTGACTACCTGGCAGAGCTATCTGCCCTACGTCCCCCTCAAAAAAGAAGAAATACCAAACAAAGTGATGAGAAATGGTTTGACTTGAACTGCAAAATGATGAGGAAAAAACTAAGACAATTATCAAACCAAAAGCATAGACAGCCAAACAATGACGATTTACGCATCAATACTATGAGGAACTCAAACAATACAAAAAAACAAAAAACAAGAACATCATATTCAAAACCAACTACAAACAATTGAAGAATCACTAAATACGAATACCTTCTGGGACAACTGGAACTCGCTAAACAAAAGGCCCCATGAAGAACCAGCCATACAAAATGGAAAGATTATTTTGAAAATCTGTATAACAAAACAGATATGACCCATGAACAAATCCAAATAGTCGAAAAACTGACCAAAATGGAAGACAAAATTTCTAAATACCAAAACCGACTAGATTACCCTATCACTGAAAAGGAACTGCTAGACAGACTGCACACCCTAAAACCAAAAAAAGCAAGTGGACCAGATGGAATTCTTAATGAAATGCTAAAACATGCTGATCACAGACTCAAAATGTCGATATTAAAACTCTTCAATTTTATTCTTAGTGTTGGTTATTTCCCTGACATTTGGAATAAAGGACTCATAACGCCCATATTTAAGAGTGGAGACAAACTAGACCCCAATAATTACCGAGGCATCTGTGTAAGCAGTAATCTGGGGAAGGTTTTCTGCAGCATCATGAACAAAAGAATCAGGAACTTCCTTATCGAGCACAGTGTCCTAAGCAAAAACCAAATTAGATTCCTACCAAATTATAGAACATCAGTTCATATCTTCACATTACAAACCCTAATTGACAAACATATGAACCAAAACAAATCAAAAGTATTTGCCTGCTTTGTAGACTTTGAAAAAGCTTTTGATTCAATTTGGCATGAAGGTCTACTTTCGAAACTAATTGACAGTGGTATTGGAGGCAAAACATACAGCATAATAAAAACAATGTATTCGAACAATAAATGCACAATTAAAATTGGAAATAAGCAAACCAGCTACTTCACTCAAGGGCGGGGCGTGAGGCAAGGCTGTCCACTCTCACCAACTCTCAACATCTATATCAATAAATTGGCACACCAACTAGAAAAATCAAAAGCACCTGGCCTCAGCCTTCATGATTCCGAAATCAAATTTCTTTTATTTGCACATGATCTGGTTTTGCTATCTCCAACAGCAGAGGGCCTGCAGCAGAACCTAGATGTAGCCTACTGCAAAAATTCTGCCAGTATTAACATTCCAAAAGAGAACAAATTGTCAGGGAAACAAATACAACTTCACATTTGATAAGTAAGGGATAATGTATTGTCCGAGGAAATTATCAGAAAATAAGTCCCTTCAGGTCGAAGCAAAAACCCTCCGCTTCTTGCGTCGGGTTCTGTTCTCCCTGTCGGGACTTATTTTCTGATAATTCCGCAGACAAATACATTATCCCGCTTTTTAATACACCTACTACTTGCCAAAACGAAAAAAGAAACCTAACACAATGGGTCTTTAAAATTATTTTGCTACCGTTTAAAGTGTCTTCTGCTGACAAAATAAATAGTTAAGCCACACAGATAGAACTTGACAGTTTCAGGTGTTGCGTGGCAACGTCTTACTAGCTTACTTTCCCTTTCAATGAAATTTCATTGCAATAAGCGAACAGACTACTTGCGGAGGGATATGAAAGACGTTAATCAACCCGTTGCCATTGACAGCGGTGATTTATATACTTTGCCGGTGATTTATGTAGATTTAACATAGGCCCGAACGTTGGGAAGGCCCATTCATGTGAATGGAACTTTCTGCAGCACTAGTCTGAAGAGCCATGTAATAAACTAAAAATAGAACATGTCACAAATTATAGTTACCTTGGATTGAAAATCAGTTCTAACGGAAACTTCAGCTTGGCCGTGAGTGAGTTGAAAGAAAAAGCATGAAGGGCTTTCTATGCCATAAAAAAATCTATTAATATGTAAAGTGTGGGGTCCCCTAAAAAATGCAGAAACAAACACCAACTAATGCATGCAGGGCAGAACTCGGCCAGTCCCCCCTCCTTCTAAAAATTGAAAAGAGAGCCATCTAATTTTGGCAACATTTAAAAACAAGCGACCCCACATCCTATCACTTCAAAGCCTTAAAGAGCCAAAAATTTAACATAGAAGAGAGTCCCCTCATCCAGTTAGTCCATAAGCTCCAGCAAGAAACACCTAATAGAACTAACTATTCAGCCCCAGGACACTGGCACCCCTCTTGAAAGAATAAATACCAACCAAATTATCAACACCCAGAAAAAAAATATCTCACATACTGGACAAAAACAACAGAAAAACAAAGTAAACTACAAAGTTATTTGACTCTTAACAGGGAATACCAATTAGCAAAATACTTGACAATTGTAAGAGACACCAACTTGAGAAAAACAATGTCTAGATACAGGCTTAGCAACCATAGTCTGGCAATAGAAACAGGCAGACGCAGGCAAACCTGGTTGCCTAAAGAAAACAGACTTTGTGTGAACTGTGACAAAAAAGCAAGTCAGAATTACACTTCCTCACTAGCTGCCCTAACTACAAAGAAATACGCTCCAACTTCTATCCAAAATTCCAATCTATATATCCAAAATTCTTTGAGATCGAACATCACAAGAAAATTAGATATTTATTAGGAGAAGAGGAAGATTGTGCAATACTAGCTGCACACTACATACACAACTGTGACAGAAAGAGGAGGAGTGACCACTGAGCAATGCGCCCGCACACACACACACACACACACACAGTGTATTGATGAAGTGTAAATGTTTGGAATGTTTGTATATGTTTGTTTGTTTACTTTTTTGTTATTATCACTATTCCTGTGAACACTTTGGCAATGCATCATATGATTTGTCGTGCCAATAAAGCATATTTGAATTGAATTGAAATAATCTACAAGCCGAATTGTCAATTTAGAAAACTTAAATCCCAAAGAACTAAGAGCAACGGCAATGTCAATCATAGAACGTATTGTAAAGATAGCTTAATGAACAAGCTTTGCAACGTCAATACACATAAGCCTAAAACTAAAGGGATCAGTGGGATTAATTGCCTAAATAATACAGGTTTAGCATCCACGTTTTACTTCAACCTTACTTAAAACATAGGCTATTATTCAAATTGCTCACATTTTTCTTTGCTCTCTGTAGCACACTCATGTTTCCGCGAAATTTAAATTCCAAAATAAATCTCACTGGAAGAGTGTCACCACATAGTTGTTCTTGCTCTACATTGTTAGTATCTAGTTGTTTTAGCAATAGTACACTTGTAAGCCCTATGACTTTAAGTTTCCTTTCTAAAACATTAGTGACTTCATCCCCAACGAACTTACTGTAACGGACTCTGGCACAATGCATTCTGGGATACGGGGGAGAACTCTGGGGGTTGTTTGTGTGTGTTAATGCCTTTATTTACTGTTTTTATGCCCGTGTTTTAGTGTAGCGTGTTACCCTTTTAGGTCTTCCTCGTGTGTGATCCTTTTTGTGTGGGGGGCTGCGTCCGCCCCTGGATGTGTAGTGTGTGTGTGTTTGAGGTGCCTAGTGTGTGCTGTTATCGTGATCTGTGACCCTGCCCCTGTTTCTGAATACTAGCCAGGGCTAGCGGCTACCGATCCGAGCTTTAAGTCCAATCTGTGACAATACTATGGTTAACATCTTTGTTTAGAAATGCAACGATCTTGGATTCATTATGAAGACGTGAATCCTGGCTGGATTCGGGCATGTCTTATACTCGTGGCGTGAGCGGTATCGGAGCAAAATTGGAGCGAAACAGAGCGGCCGCTCCGGCCTCTAAATTAAAAAGTGCTCTGCGCTCCAATAACATTCCATCCGCTCCATTCCAGTTTTTTTCAGCTTTTCCCCCCAAATTCGGTCTGCGTTTTTCAGCACACCTAGCGCACACCTAGCGACCTGTCCAGCATCCCACTTGTCTGTGCACCCTCTTACTATTAAGGCTCTTATGCATGTTGCTGCTGACAGCTTTGTCTGTCTAACGAATGTTATCTATGCAATTTAAGATTGTTTGTGTAGTCTAATGTATAGGCACAGCACGCACTTTAATTTCCCTATTTTTACAATCGGCTAGCCTAACAAACGCATTTCATTTCAAAAAGCAACCTGGTCAATCGCTAACAACTAAGTGCACCTAGGCCTACAACTCTACATCCAAAGGGTAGAAGCTTCCAGTAGGCTATCATAACTTTTTTTACCGTTTAGTCTGTGCATCGGCGCAGCCTACGACGATGTGAATTAGTGACAGCTGTTGTCGCGGTAAACTTAAGATCCTGTCTCTAAATAGTGTAGATAGGCCTACTTGCTATGTTGCTTGATTTTTCTGTAATAAATGCAGCCTGTAGCCTAGGTTACTTCAGCAAACCCAGACCAGTTGTGGCATCAGTTTAAACTTTTAAAAGCGCAACAGTGAGAGGCTTTTTAGCGCAGTCTCACTTATCATTGATGAGCACAGGAGCAGGCTGACACCTGAGCATGTTGAAATGATCACCTTTGTGAAGAAGAATCTCCCCATCATGCTCAGACTGCAGCCAGGGCAAACAGTAGAAATTGAAGGGAGTATGGAGATGGAGCAGTAAAGTGTGGAGGAGATACTCAGTAGGCAATACTGTAGAAGGTGTGACAGTTATTTGGGTTGTTATAGCCAATTCAGTGTGTGTGTGTACATTACATTACATTTGGCTGACGCATTTTTAGCCAAAGCGACTAACAACATGGTAAACAGTTTAAGTTTTAGAGCAATTCTCAACAATTTTAGGACAATTTAAAAAACATTATAGTACAGAAAGAATAAGTGCATCAGTGAGTGCTGGTTTTAACAGTGTCAGTTTAAGACAGCTGGTGAGTGCTAGGATCAGTAAGACTTGTTGTAAGTGTTGCTATGAGAGGAGATGTTCTCTAAAGAGCTGGGTCTTCAGGAGTTTTTTGAAAGTGGAAAAGGATGTCCCTGCCCTTGTAGGAACTGGCAGTGTGTTCCAACCAGGAACAACAGATGAGAAAAGTTTGGATTGGCTTGAGCGTACGGTGGTAGAGCTAGACGTCGTTCGTCAGAGGGAGCGCAGCCGGTCTGGAGGTAGTGTAAGTCTGTATGAGGGCATTCAAGTAGGTGGGAGCAGAACCGGAGACTACTTTGTAGGCAAAGCGTTAAGAGACTTGAATTTGATGCGGGCCGCCATAGGTAGCCAGTGTAGCTGGATGAGCAGCGGGGTAACATGTGCCCTTTTGGGTTGGTTGTAGACCAGGCGCCGCCCGCCGTTCTGGATCATCTGAAGTGGTTTCACTGCGCAGGCTGGGAGACCTGTCAGGAGGAACATTGCAGTAGTCGAGTCGTGAGATGACTTTTGCCTGAACCAGAAGTTGGGTAGCATCTTGAGTCAAGTAAGTCCTGATTTTCCGTTATGTTGTAGAGTCTAAACGGCATGACCGGGCTTACTGAGGCAACATGATCTGAGAAGTTTAGTTGGTTGTCGAGAACAACTCCTAGATTTCATAGCAGTCCTGGTAGGTGAAACAGACAGGGAGTCAAATTTGATGTTGATGTCGTGGTGTATGGTAGGTTTAGCTGGGATGACCAGCAGTTCAGTCTTTGAGAGGTTCAGCTGTAGGTGGTGTGCCTTCATCCATGTAGCTATGTCTGAGAGGCAATCCGAGATCCGTGCTGAAACCAAGGGGGTCATCAGGTGGAAAGGACAGATAGAGCTGTGTGTCGTCTGCATAGCAGTGGTATGAGAAGCCATGCTAACGGATAGTCTGTCCCAAGGAGGTGGTGTAGATAGCAAAGAGAAGGGGCCCAGCACTGAGCCCTGGGGACCCCTGTGGTGAGATGGTGAGGTGCAGATAGCTCACCAAGCATGATACGTTAAACAAGCGTCCTGTGAGTGGTGGGATTCAAACCAGGAGAGAGCAGAACCGGAGATTCCCATGTTAGCGAAGTATAGAGAAGGATCGCGGTGATTAACCGTGTCAAAGGCAACCCGATAAGTCAAGCAGAATGAGTACTGATGACCCGGCGGTAAGCCCTGGCTTCTTTAAGGCTTCTGTTACAGACAGCAGAGCCATTTCGGTAGAGTGGCCGCTTTTGAACCCAGACTGATTTGTATCCAGAAGGTTGTTCTGTGAAAGGAAGTCAGAGATCTGTTTGGAGACTGCTCGTTCAATGCCTTTGGATAGGAAAGGCAGGAGTGAGACAGGGCGGTAGTTCCTGACTTGAGCAGGGTTGAGAGAAGCTTTCTTAAGTAACGGTGTTACCCGGGCCATTTTGAACGCTGTTGGAAATGTGCCGGAGGTTAGCGAGGCATTGATCACATGTGTGATAGCTGGAGCGATGGTCGGGCTGATGGACTGAAGTAGATATATACATAGATACCGGCTAGATCTTGTTAGGCATGTTTAAGTTAGGCTAATGAACATGTTGCATTCTATACGGCCTGATTATGTAATTCTTTAAGCTACATAGCCTGTCTCCAGTTTTCCTCAACTTGACTAATTAAGAAGCGATAATAGGATATTTCACCGGCATATCATTAAAATGTCCAGAAAACGAAACCGCACCACTTTTTTCTAGCGGAAACTCTGACACACACATGTACACACACACACACACACACACACCTTCCTCTGCTGTCTCTGTGGGTTCAGCATCAGACTCATCTACGGCAGCTGTAGTGAAAACAAACAAACACACATATAGAATTAATCACAATGTGCCGAGATATGCAACAATAACACACACACACACACACACACATAAACAAACACATAAACACACACACACACAGAAAGTAAGAAAGAAAGGTAATGGTTACCTGTGATGGTTAAGTAGGTGGCATTGTAAAAGACCATGTGGTCCCCAGGCTGCCTCCCACAGTAGTAAAGTCCAGAGTCAGACACACTCACATCTCTGATCTGTAATGTTGAGGTGTTATAGTCCACTGATGATGTGAAGCGCTTGCTGCGGAATCCATTGTAGTAATTTGCGCCGCTGGCCTGATGCGTCTGCTGGCTGTAGAAAGTTGTGAGGATGGACACTGGAGTGGACAGGTTGGTCTGTCTCAGCCAGGTGACTGAGGTGAATCCCGTCTCCTTTACGCCAAATGAACAGTTCATCTGGACCGACTGACCCTCACGCACCACCACTGAGGTGGACATGGACATGGAGAACACAGCCAGCAGCACACCTAACACACACACACATGAACACACAGAACAAGAGAGCAAGTGTACTCAGATTCCCTGATTGGGTATTAGACTGCAGCACTGTAACACCAATAGTAATGTGCACACTATGATGTGTGTGTGTGTGTGTATGTGTATAAATATACAGTATATTTTAAATACTGTAACTGTAATGTGCACACTATGGACACACTATGGACACCTTTGCACGTTGAGTTTGGCCATTAAATAGCAAGTGTTGGACACTGACGTCTAGAATAAGTGAACACTGACTGGCTAACCTTGAAGCACCCTTCAACATGGTGTGTACGTGTGTGTGAGTGTGTGTGTGTGTGTGTGCGTGTGCAGGGTAGTTGAGTCCTCTAATGAGTGAGTTTAGTTTAGAGAGGACGTGATGATGACCTGATGATGATCACACAGACCCGCCCACTCTGTCTCCCTTCAAAAGTAGACCACACACACACCCACACATACATACATACACACACACGCTCACCCACGCACACATACACACACACAGTAACACATACACACAAACGCCTGGCATGCACACACTAACACACACAGAGGCATATATACACGCGCACACACACAAACACACATGAATGCAGGAACACGCATTCAAAACACTGTTGTTGTTTAGTGACATACACAGGGTTATCTGTAATTCCATATAACGCTATCATCATCTCTATAGTTTATGGAAGGGTGTTTAAAAAGAGGTCAGGGTATGTGTGTGTATATTTGTGTGTGTGTGTGTCTGTGTGTGTATTCATGTGTGTGCGTGTGCGTGTGTGTGTGTGTGTTGATGAGTGCAGAGGTAGTGCCTGTTGAGACTCTGACCTCCTACACTGCTACAGGCTACACTGCTAGCTTGCACTGTTATAAAACCCCACAAACCCCCTTACTGCCATGGAAGTACTAGTGGATCTGGAGAGAGGAATTATCACCCCCATTTAAATCAATGGCTGAAGCTATGCTAACCCCCCATTCAAATCAATGGCTGAAGCTATGCTAACCCCACATTCAAATCAATGGCTGAAGCTATGCTAACCCCACATTCAATTCAATGGCTGAAGCTAACCCCCCATTCAAATCAATGGCTGAAGCTATGCTAACCCCCATTTAATTCAATGGCTGAAGCTATGCTAACCTAGCCTAGAAATCTAGACGCGCCCCTAGCGGCAGCGAATTACATTTGCTGCCAGGGCTAGTCTAGCAACTCTCCGTTGGCTTGTGAGCTCCAGAAATCGAAACTTAATCAGGCCAATGATATTGTGTATAGAGTCGTTAGGTGGGCTTAACATAATGATTGATGGCAGAGTTGCAACGGTTTGGCTTGAATTCCCTGCTACTTGAAAACAAATAAGATTGATGTTGCTGCTGGCGAACAGTGTGACCGCGAGTTAAGCTTTTATTAAGTTGGCAAGCGTTTGAACTAGCCAACTAGCTCGGCTGGGGAAGCATGGGACTCATAAGCGCTGCCACTGTCTATTAGTGCAGAGGGAATTTGAAAGACAACTGATTATCCCGCCCCTCGGACTGAGCACTGCGAACGGTGAGTGTCCAGACCCTACATTGTAATGTGGGTCTGGCTCGTCAGGCTAATGCTAACCCCCCATTCAAATCAATGGCTGAAGCTATGCTAACCCCCATTCAATTCAATGGCTGAAGCTAACCCCCCATTCAAATCAATGGCTGAAGCTATGCTAACCCCACATTCAATTCAATGGCTGAAGCTAACCCCCCATTCAAATCAATGGCTGAAGCTATGCTAACTCCCATTCAATTCAATGGCTGAAGCTATGCTAACTCCCTAACCCCCCATTCAATTCAATGGCTGATGCTATGCTAACCCCCCATTCAATTCAATGGCTGATGCTATGCTAACCCCCCATTCAAATCAATGGCTGATGCTATGCTAGCTCCCATTCAATCAGTAGCTCATGCTATGCTACTTGTACAGCCTTAAAAGTATGAACATCATGTTTCCATTAGCTATCTCTCTCTCTCACACTCACACTCACACTCACACACACACACACACCTGGTCATCACCACCCACATCAGACATATGCTACTTTATGTAGCTGTTAGCAAAGACCATGAAGGCCAACTAGGGGGTCAATTCAGTGTCAGTGTGTGTGTGTCATTGTCTTGGTTGATCTGCAGTGGAAAATTAGTGTGGTTTCTGTTCTCTCGCCCACCCATAAACACACACACACACACACGCATCAGACATATGCTACTTTATGTAGTCTGTTAGTCTGCTTTTAGCATAGACCATGAAAGCCAACTACTAGGGGGTCAGTTCAGTGTGTGTGTGTGTGTGTGTGTGTGCATGCCATTATCTTGGTTGATCTGCAGTGGAAAATTAGTGTGGTTTCTGTTCTCTCGCCCACCCATAAACACACACACACTCACACTCACACTTCAGCATAGACTTGCAGGACAGGAAACCAAGATAGCAACACCACAGAAACACACACACACACACACACAAAGAAACACTTATAAATTACGCTGGGACATCAGCGCATTTAGTTGAACACATTCACACATGCACGCACACACACGCACGCACGCACACACATATGCAAAGAAACACTTAGGACATCAGCGCAGGAAGTCACGATTGTTTATGTTTAACTGTTTGTTTGTGTTTAGCTGTTTATTTATATTTATATTTAACTGTTTGTTTATGTTCAACTGTTTGTTTATGTTTAACTGTTTGTTTATGTTTATATTTAACTGTACTTTGAGCAGATGCTTTTGTCCAAATGATTACTGAATGTAACAAAAAAAAATGATGGGCTTGAAATTGCATAAAATCTCTGACTTTTAACTAAACTCAGGCCACTGCCAACGCAAACACACATAGAACACAAGTTATTTATTCACTAAACACTAAGTATAAGTATATATACTCTTTTGATCCCGTGAGGGAAATTTGGTCTCTGCATTTATCCCAATCCGTGAATTAGTGAAACACACTCAGAACACACACTAATCCCGGCACAGTGAGCTGCCTGCAACAACAGTGGCGCTCGGGGAGCAGGGAGGGGTTAGGTGCCTTGCTCAAGGGCACTTCAGCCGCTTCGTACTGGTCGGGGTTCGAACCGGCAACCCTCCGGTCACAAGTCTGAAGTGCTAACCAGTAGGCCACGGCTGCCCTAGACTGAACAACTAAACATTAAATTCATAATTTAAAATGACCACATGTTACCATGGGCCATTGAAGGCATAAATAAGAATACATTTAACAACTGTTCCTCTCTTCCAGATAATACAGTACTCTCTCTCTCTCACTCACTCACTCACTCACTCACTCACTCACTCACACACACACACACACACACACACACACACACACACACAGGGAGATAGAGCATGTAGAGGGACATGCCAACACACACTCAAAGCACACAAACACACATTCAATCCATCATTTAAAATGAAAAATGTCCCAAAATGCTGTTGAATGCAACAGTTTTTACTATAAATGAATGGCATATACAAAATAACAAAACATTAACACATACATCCACCAATGTGTGTTTCAGAAAGAGATGTGTGTGTTTTCTGGTAAATATGGTGTTTATCTAGTGGCAGCGTATAGGACGTGTGGGTTGGTACATATGCTGTTTATCTAGTGGCAGCGTATATGACGTGTGGGTTGGTACATATGCTGTTTATCTAGTGGCAGCGTATATGACGTGTGGGTTGGTACATATGCTGTTTATCTAGTGGCAGCGTATATGACGTGTGTGGGTTGTCGGTCTGGAGGTTAAAGTTGCTTCTTTTCTTCTTCTTGCCAGAGAAGGTCAAAGCTGCATAGTTCATAGAGTCTGAATCCTGAACCTGAAACATCACACACACACACACACACGAAGATGCTTTCAGTTTTGTACCCGGCGAGGTGTCATACAGATTTTAACTGTGTAATGGTCGCCATCGGCTATCTTAAAGGCCTGCTCTGTAACTCTAGTCATTTCTTCGCTGACTTCTCACTTTTGTTGTTGCATTTCTCTCCACGGAGCTCCCCCTACAGCTTTGGGGTGCATACTTCACAACCTCCTCTTTGGTCTTTTCCCTGGCTCTCCCATCTAAAAAATGAAGCCATCTCATAGCTAACCAGCATGGCTAACTGTTGCTTGAAGGGGACGTGTGTATGTCCAAAGAATTTTAAGCATTTCGTGTTTCTCGCTTGTTCTCGCTTCTCACGGGACTGACTTGCAGATTTAGACACTGCCAGGACGCTAGTGCAGATCTTGTTAGGCTAGTTTTCCGCTAGGAGACAGTAGAGGGAGCAGGGAAAGCCGTCATTCTCACCACAACAGGTCATTTTACCATCACAATGATTTCTAAACTGTGTTATTACGTAAGTTGAAAATGTTGCATAGTTCTCCTATAACAAACGATCACATATGTCCAGAAACGGATCTCTTTGACACTCTCTTAGGCTTTGTCTATTACAGGGCTCTACAGTGCGCCCATTTCACTCGCACATGCAAGTAAAAATGATGCCGTGCGAGTGCAAAAAAATATTTAGGCGCACTGGTGCGAATGACTTCTAACCATGTCAATATTTGTCTACAAAATACACCACAACATCGAGAAACATTACTGGGTGCAAACCATAGAATCACGTCGCGAATGCAGCATAAAAACTACACCACCCATCAACGTTAGCAGTTTCGCGTTGTGACTCGCTAGTAGTCGCTCTATCAAATCCAAGAGCGCGCAGAAAAAGCGGAAAGTTAGACTAGCCAGCCAAGATGCAAAGATTGAAGAAATTAGTTCTTCTATCCACCGAATTCATTGGATATAGGAGGAACAGGATGAGATTCTGAGAATGCAGTGAGAGAAGGAAAGGTAACCTAACATGCCTTTTAGCCCAGTTGACATATTGGCTGCAATATGTAAAAATATAGCTGTAGCGAACCGGCACAAAAGTAGCCTCCTGTAATACTCCCATTTTATTCAAAGGTAGAACGCTACTGACAACTCCAGGCTTCTACGCATGCTTGTTTGTTTACACCGAATACAAGCTGAAGTGCAAAACGAAAGTAGGCCTAACGTTTGCCTACTGCCCCCATCAATGCAGATATTTCAAATAAAAAAACTAAAAGTATAAAACATATATCCTTGATTAGGCTATGTTGGGTTTTGTGGAAGAGAAAATGGACTGTTTTAGTAGTAGTAGTCTTATTAGGCAGTATGCAGTCAGATAGGTCACCATGGGCATATTTGGATTAGCTATAGATGGATTCACAAATAAATAAATTGGCCTACATTTGGCAGGATACTTAATAAACAGGCTAAATGCAAATATGGCAATGTATTATATTATTTTACATTAACAAAATGTAGGAAAATAGAACAGACTGAAAATAAAGTAGGCACTGATCTTTAAAATCCTTCCTGTAGCCTAAATGTTGTCAGTCATTCTTAATATTCGCAATTGGTGCACTGGCATGTTTAACTGTTAGCTGCAGTATAATGTTAGATTATGTGTAAGTTAAGTACAGAACTGACTGTGCGCCCAAATTTTTGTCTGTGCTCCTAAATTGTTTAACTTGGGCGCACAAGTGCTCCTGAAAAAAAATGTTAGTGTAGAGCCCTGTATTAGTTCGGATTTGTTTTATATGCGACACACTTTTGTCACGATTTGCCCTCCTGTCCACACTAGACCATCATATCCGAGTCCCCGGAGTGGGCGGCCTATTGCAGAGTGGACGGTCTATTGCGGACAGTGGACAGCCTATTGCGGAGAGTGGATGGCCTATTACGGACGCTCTATTGCGGAGAGTGGACAGCCTATTACGGACGCTCTATTGCGGAGAGTGGATGGCCTATTGCGGACGCTCTATTGCGGAGAGTGGATGGGAGAGTGGATGGCCTATTGCAGACGCTCTATTGTGGAGAGTGGATGGCCTATTGCGGAGAGTGGACGCTCTATTGCGGAGAGTGGACGGCCTATTACGGACGCTCTATTGTGGAGTGTGGATGGTCTATTGCGGAGTGGACGGCCTATTGCGGAACCATCTGAAAAGAGATGTTGCCTTCCCTGATTCACTTGCCAATGGCCATGTGCTGCTTTTTGAATAGTAAACATATTCATTTGATGAGTTCAATGAAATAAACCCCTCGTGATCAATAGAAGCACTGTGTTCTATAATGTCCATCACATGAGCTAGGCTATTTTGTTTGTTTGTTCGCTCATGTGAAAGCAGCAACCGCACTCTGTTTCGGAACAAAACAAACGGACTGAGACCGCTTGGAGGAGATGGTCTCGACTCGTTTCCAATGGAACTCTAGAGCGGTTTGTTTGCAGTGAAGCAGGTGAAGCAGAACAACTCGCAAGACATTTCTGTAGCCATGTAGGCCATGAAAGCACCATTAGCCTTAGCTTAGGACCAGTGACTCACCTGGGCAGGAGGAGAGTGAGCCTGACCACTGGACTCTGGATGGAGAAACAGGAGACACAGAGATGGTCAGTTTGGATTGTTTGCTTTAAACACATAATAAGACATCCTTAAATCTCTAAACACACAATATGGAGATCCTTAAATCTCTAAACACACAATAAGACATCCTTAAATCTCTAAACACACAATATGGATGTAACGGGTAGATCAAGTGTACTACATGTCCCAAGATCCCTGCCTATGCTCCGCCTTCACCTGACTGCGAGGCTTACCTGACGTAGGGCATTCGTCTTTTTAAATTAATGACCCCGCGAAAGCTCACCTGTGCTGTCTTGCTGGGACCTGTGCTTGCTTCTTGTTGCTGTCCCTCCGAACTCATCTGCTGTACCATTTGTGTCGTTTCAGTCAACGCGTCTTATGTGTTACTTATTTTATCAGTATAAACAGACATTCACACTGGCGGGATGTTAATCCTGGTAATCACAACCAGTATTGCAGTATTGCTTTACCTCTGTCGTGGTGACTGATTCAGTGACGCATAGCTTTATTCCACGTTGTATTTTGTTGCAGCTCAACCGTGTGTTTTTGCGACTAGCGACTGCGGTTGTGCCGGTAGCGCACCTCATCTCTGTAGCCTACAGCCT